>NC_074678.1:34510383-34810383 GCF_029448725.1 Salvelinus fontinalis
AGTTACAGTAATATAACACTATAGTTACAGTAATATAACACTATAGTTTAGTTACAGTAATAGAACACTATAGTTGAGTTACAGTAATATAACACTATAGTTACAGTAATAGAACACTATAGTTGAGTTACAGTAATAGAACACTATAGTTGAGTTACAGTAATAGAACACTATAGTTACAGTAATATAACACTATAGTTACAGTAATATAACACTGTAGTTACAGTAATATAACACTATAGTTACAGAAATAGAACACTATAGTTTAGTTACAGTAATAGAACACTATGGTTTAGTTACAGTAATAGAACACTATGGTTTAGTTACAGTAAAAGAAAACTGTGGTTGAGTTACAGTAATAGAACACTATGGTTGAGTTACAGTAGTATAACACTATGGTTTAGTTACAGTAATAGAACACTATGGTTTAGTTACAGTAATAGAACACTATGGTTGAGTTAAAGTAATAGAACACTATGGTTGAGTTACAGTAATAGAACACTATGGTTGAGTTACAGTAGTATAACACTATGGTTTAGTTACAGTAATAGAACACTGTGGTTTAGTTACAGTAATAGAACACTATAGTTACAGTAATATAACACTATAGTTACAGTAATATAACAATATAGTTACAGTAATATAACACTATAGTTACAGTAATATAACACTATAGTTACAGTAATAGAACACTATGGTTGAGTTACAGTAATAGAACACTATGGTTTAGTTACAGTAATAGAACACTATAGTTACAGTAATAGAACACTATAGTTACAGTAATAGAACACTATGGTTTAGTTACAGTAATAGAACACTATAGTTACAGTAATAGAACACTATAGTTACAGTAAGAGAACACTATAGTTACAGTAATAGAACACTATAGTTACAGTAATAGAACACTATAGTTACAGTAAGAGAACACTATAGTTACAGTAATAGAACACTATGGTTTAGTTACAGTAATAGAACACTTTAGTTACAGTAATAGAACACTATAGTTACAGTAATAGAACACTATAGTTACAGTAATAGAACACTATAGTTACAGTAATAGAACACTATAGTTACAGTAATAGAACACTATAGTTACAGTAATCGAACACTATGGTTGAGTTACAGTAATAGAACACTATGGTTGAGTTACAGTAATAGAACACTATGGTTGAGTTACAGTAATAGAACACTATATTTACAGTAATAGAACACTATGGTTTAGTTATAGTAATATAACACTATAGTTACAGTAATAGAACACTATAGTTGAGTTACAGTAATAGAACACTATAGTTACAGTAATAGAACACTATAGTTACAGTAATAGAACACTATAGTTGAGTTACAGTAATAGAACACTATAGTTACAGTAATAGAACACTATAGTTGAGTTACAGTAATAGAACCCTATGGTATAGTTACAGTAATAGAACCCTATGGTATAGTTACAGTAATAGAACACTATAGTTACAGTAATAGAACACTATGGTTTAGTTACAGTAATAGAACACTATAGTTACAGTAATAGAACACTATGGTTTAGTTACAGTAATAGAACACTATGGTTTAGTTACAGTAATAGAACACTATGGTTGAGTTACAGTAATAGAACACTATGGTTGAGTTACAGTAGTATAACACTATGGTTTAGTTACAGTAATAGAACACTGTGGTTTAGTTACAGTAATAGAACACTATAGTTACAGTAATAGAACACTATAGTTACAGTAATAGAACAATATAGTTACAGTAATATAACACTATAGTTACAGTAATAGAACACTATAGTTACAGTAATAGAACACTATGGTTGAGTTACAATAATAGAACACTATGGTTTAGTTACAGTAATAGAACACTATAGTTACAGTAATAGAACACTATAGTTACAGTAATAGAACACTATGGTTTAGTTACAGTAATAGAACACTATAGTTACAGTAATAGAACACTATAGTTACAGTAATAGAACACTATAGTTACAGTAATAGAACACTATGGTTTAGTTACAGTAATAGAACACTTTAGTTACAGTAATAGAACACTATAGTTACAGTAATAGAACACTATAGTTACAGTAATAGAACACTATAGTTACAGTAATAGAACACTATAGTTACAGTAATAGAACACTATGGTTGAGTTACAGTAATAGAACACTATGGTTGAGTTACAGTAATAGAACACTATGGTTGAGTTACAGTAATAGAACACTATGGTTTAGTTACAGTAAGAGAACACTATAGTTACAGTAATAGAACACTATAGTTACAGTAATAGAACACTATAGTTACAGTAATAGAACACTATGGTTGAGTTACAGTAATAGAACACTGTGGTTTAGTTACAGTAATATAACACTATGGTTGAGTTACAGTAATAGAACACTATGGTTGAGTTACAGTAATAGAACACTATGGTTGAGTTACAGTAATAGAACACTATGGTTGAGTTACAGTAATAGAACACTATAGTTACAGTAATAGAACACTATGGTTTAGTTACAGTAATAGAACACTATAGTTACAGTAATAGAACACTATAGTTACAGTAAGAGAACACTATAGTTACAGTAATAGAACACTATAGTTACAGTAATAGAACACTATAGTTACAGTAAGAGAACACTATAGTTACAGTAATAGAACACTATGGTTTAGTTACAGTAATAGAACACTTTAGTTACAGTAATAGAACACTATAGTTACAGTAATAGAACACTATAGTTACAGTAATAGAACACTATAGTTACAGTAATAGAACACTATAATTACAGTAATAGAACACTATAGTTACAGTAATCGAACACTATGGTTGAGTTACAGTAATAGAACACTATGGTTGAGTTACAGTAATAGAACACTATGGTTGAGTTACAGTAATAGAACACTATATTTACAGTAATAGAACACTATGGTTTAGTTATAGTAATATAACACTATAGTTACAGTAATAGAACACTATAGTTGAGTTACAGTAATAGAACACTATAGTTACAGTAATAGAACACTATAGTTACAGTAATAGAACACTATAGTTGAGTTACAGTAATAGAACACTATAGTTACAGTAATAGAACACTATAGTTGAGTTACAGTAATAGAACCCTATGGTATAGTTACAGTAATAGAACCCTATGGTATAGTTACAGTAATAGAACACTATAGTTACAGTAATAGAACACTATGGTTTAGTTACAGTAATAGAACACTATAGTTACAGTAATAGAACACTATGGTTTAGTTACAGTAATAGAACACTATGGTTTAGTTACAGTAATAGAACACTATGGTTGAGTTACAGTAATAGAACACTATGGTTGAGTTACAGTAGTATAACACTATGGTTTAGTTACAGTAATAGAACACTGTGGTTTAGTTACAGTAATAGAACACTATAGTTACAGTAATAGAACACTATAGTTACAGTAATAGAACAATATAGTTACAGTAATATAACACTATAGTTACAGTAATAGAACACTATAGTTACAGTAATAGAACACTATGGTTGAGTTACAATAATAGAACACTATGGTTTAGTTACAGTAATAGAACACTATAGTTACAGTAATAGAACACTATAGTTACAGTAATAGAACACTATGGTTTAGTTACAGTAATAGAACACTATAGTTACAGTAATAGAACACTATAGTTACAGTAATAGAACACTATAGTTACAGTAATAGAACACTATGGTTTAGTTACAGTAATAGAACACTTTAGTTACAGTAATAGAACACTATAGTTACAGTAATAGAACACTATAGTTACAGTAATAGAACACTATAGTTACAGTAATAGAACACTATAGTTACAGTAATAGAACACTATGGTTGAGTTACAGTAATAGAACACTATGGTTGAGTTACAGTAATAGAACACTATGGTTGAGTTACAGTAATAGAACACTATGGTTTAGTTACAGTAAGAGAACACTATAGTTACAGTAATAGAACACTATAGTTACAGTAATAGAACACTATAGTTACAGTAATAGAACACTATGGTTGAGTTACAGTAATAGAACACTGTGGTTTAGTTACAGTAATATAACACTATGGTTGAGTTACAGTAATAGAACACTATGGTTGAGTTACAGTAATAGAACACTATGGTTGAGTTACAGTAATAGAACACTATGGTTGAGTTACAGTAATAGAACACTATGGTTGAGTTACATTAATTGAACACTATAGTTGAGTTACAGTAATAGAACACTATAGTTGAGTTACAGTAATAGAACACTATGGTTGAGTTACAGTAATAGAACACTATGGTTTAGTTACAGTAATAGAACACTATGGTTTAGTTACAGTAATAGAACACTATGGTTTAGTTACAGTAATAGAACACTATGGTTGAGTTACAGCAATAGAACACTATGGTTTAGTTACAGTAATAGAACACTATGGTTGAGTTACAGTAATAGAACACTATAGTTACAGTAATAGAACACTATGGTTTAGTTATAGTAATAGAACACTATAGTTACAGAAATAGAACACTATAGATGAGTTACAGTAATAGAAGACTATAGTTACAGTAATATAACACTATAGTTACAGTAATAGAACACTATAGTTGAGTTACAGTAATAGAACACTATGGTTTAGTTACAGTAATAGAACACTATAGTTACAGTAATAGAACACTATAGTTACAGTAATAGAACACTATGGTTGAGTTACAGTAATAGAACACTATGGTTGAGTTACAGTAATAGAACACTATGGTTGAGTTACAGCAATAGAACACTATGGTTTAGTTACAGTAATAGAACACTATGGTTGAGTTACAGTAATAGAACACTATAGTTACAGTAATATAACACTATAGTTACAGTAATAGAACACTATAGTTGAGTTACAGTAATAGAACACTATGGTTTAGTTACAGTAATAGAACACTATAGTTACAGTAATATAACACTATAGTTACAGTAATAGAACACTATAGTTGAGTTACAGTAATAGAACACTATGGTTTAGTTACAGTAATAGAACACTATAGTTACAGTAATAGAACACTATAGTTACAGTAATAATCAATTTTATTTTATATAGCCCTTCGTACATCAGATAATATCTCGAAGTGCTGTACAGAAACCCAGCCTAAAACCCCAAACAGCTAGAATGCAGGTGTAGAAGCACTCAACCATAGTGTTCTATTACTGTAACTATAGTGTTCTATTACTGTAACTATAGTGTTCTATTACTATTAATAGAACACTATGGTTGAGTTACAGTAATAGAACACTATGGTTTAGTTACAGTAATAGAACACAATGGTTGAGTTACAGTAATAGAACACTATGGTTGAGTTACAGTATTAGAACACTTTAGTTACAGTAATAGATCACTATGGTTTAGTTACAGTAATAGAACACTATAGTTACAGTAATAGAACACTATGGTTGAGTTACAGTAATAGAACACTATAGTTACAGCAATATAACACTATAGTTACAGTAAGATAACACTATAGTTACAGTAATAGAACACTATGGTTGAGTTACAGTAATAGAACACTATGGTTGATTTACAGTAATAGAACACTGTGGTTTAGTTACAGTAATAGAACACTGTGGTTTAGTTACAGTAATAGAACACTATAGTTACAGTAATAGAACACTATGGTTGAGTTACAGTAATAGAACACTATGGTTTAGTTATAGTAATAGAACACTATAGTTACAGTAATATAACACTATAGTTACAGTAATAGAACACTATAGTTACAGTAATAGAACACTATGGTTGAGTTACAGTAATAGAACACTATGGTTGAGTTACAGTAATAGAACACTATGGTTGAGTTACAGTAATAGAACACTATGGTTTAGTTACAGTAATAGAACACTATGGTTGAGTTACAGTAATAGAACACTATGGTTGAGTTACAGTAATAGAACACTATGGTTGAGTTACAGTAATAGAACACTATGGTTGAGTTACAGTAATATAACACTGTGGTTTAGTTACAGTAATAGAACACTATAGTTACAGTAATATAACACTATAGTTACAGTAATATAACACTATAGTTTAGTTACAGTAATAGAACACTATAGTTGAGTTACAGTAATATAACACTATAGTTACAGTAATATAACACTATAGTTACAGTAATATAACACTGTAGTTACAGTAATATAACACTATAGTTACAGAAATAGAACACTATAGTTTAGTTACAGTAATAGAACACTATGGTTTAGTTACAGTAATAGAACACTATGGTTTAGTTACAGTAAAAGAAAACTGTGGTTGAGTTACAGTAATAGAACACTATGGTTGAGTTACAGTAGTATAACACTATGGTTTAGTTACAGTAATAGAACACTATGGTTTAGTTACAGTAATAGAACACTATGGTTGAGTTAAAGTAATAGAACACTATGGTTGAGTTACAGTAATAGAACACTATGGTTGAGTTACAGTAGTATAACACTATGGTTTAGTTACAGTAATAGAACACTGTGGTTTAGTTACAGTAATAGAACACTATAGTTACAGTAATATAACACTATAGTTACAGTAATATAACAATATAGTTACAGTAATATAACACTATAGTTACAGTAATATAACACTATAGTTACAGTAATAGAACACTATGGTTGAGTTACAGTAATAGAACACTATGGTTTAGTTACAGTAATAGAACACTATAGTTACAGTAATAGAACACTATAGTTACAGTAATAGAACACTATGGTTTAGTTACAGTAATAGAACACTATAGTTACAGTAATAGAACACTATAGTTACAGTAAGAGAACACTATAGTTACAGTAATAGAACACTATGGTTTAGTTACAGTAATAGAACACTTTAGTTACAGTAATAGAACACTATAGTTACAGTAATAGAACACTATAGTTACAGTAATAGAACACTATAGTTACAGTAATAGAACACTATAGTTACAGTAATAGAACACTATAGTTGAGTTACAGTAATAGAACACTATAGTTACAGTAATAGAACACTATAGTTACAGTAATAGAACACTATAGTTGAGTTACAGTAATAGAACACTATAGTTACAGTAATAGAACACTATAGTTGAGTTACAGTAATAGAACACTATGGTATAGTTACAGTAATAGAAGACTATAGTTACAGTAATAGAACACTATGGTTTAGTTACAGTAATAGAACACTATAGTTACAGTAATAGTACACTATGGTTTAGTTACAGTAATAGAACACTATGGTTTAGTTACAGTAATAGAACACTATGGTTGAGTTACAGTAATAGAACACTATGGTTGAGTTACAGTAGTATAACACTATGGTTTAGTTACAGTAATAGAACACTGTGGTTTAGTTAAAGTAATAGAACACTATAGTTACAGTAATATAACACTATAGTTACAGTAATATAACAATATAGTTACAGTAATATAACACTATAGTTACAGTAATAGAACACTATAGTTACAGTAATAGAACACTATGGTTGAGTTACAATAATAGAACACTATGGTTTAGTTACAGTAATAGAACACTATAGTTACAGTAATAGAACACTATAGTTACAGTAATAGAACACTATGGTTTAGTTACAGTAATAGAACACTATAGTTACAGTAATAGAACACTATAGTTACAGTAATAGAACACTATAGTTACAGTAATAGAACACTATGGTTTAGTTACAGTAATAGAACACTTTAGTTACAGTAATAGAACACTATAGTTACAGTAATAGAACACTATAGTTACAGTAATAGAACACTATAGTTACAGTAATAGAACACTATAGTTACAGTAATAGAACACTATGGTTGAGTTACAGTAATAGAACACTATGGTTGAGTTACAGTAATAGAACACTATGGTTGAGTTACAGTAATAGAACACTATGTTTTAGTTACAGTAAGAGAACACTATAGTTACAGTAATAGAACACTATAGTTACAGTAATAGAACACTATAGTTACAGTAATAGAACACTATGGTTGAGTTACAGTAATAGAACACTGTGGTTTAGTTACAGTAATATAACACTATGGTTGAGTTACAGTAATAGAACACTATGGTTGAGTTACAGTAATAGAACACTATGGTTTAGTTACAGTAATAGAACACAATGGTTGAGTTACAGTAATAGAACACTATGGTTGAGTTACAGTATTAGAACACTTTAGTTACAGTAATAGATCACTATGGTTTAGTTACAGTAATAGAACACTATAGTTACAGTAATAGAACACTATGGTTGAGTTACAGTAATAGAACACTATAGTTACAGCAATATAACACTATAGTTACAGTAAGATAACACTATAGTTACAGTAATAGAACACTATGGTTGAGTTACAGTAATAGAACACTATGGTTGATTTACAGTAATAGAACACTGTGGTTTAGTTACAGTAATAGAACACTGTGGTTTAGTTACAGTAATAGAACACTATAGTTACAGTAATAGAACACTATGGTTGAGTTACAGTAATAGAACACTATGGTTTAGTTATAGTAATAGAACACTATAGTTACAGTAATATAACACTATAGTTACAGTAATAGAACACTATAGTTACAGTAATAGAACACTATGGTTGAGTTACAGTAATAGAACACTATGGTTGAGTTACAGTAATAGAACACTATGGTTGAGTTACAGTAATAGAACACTATGGTTTAGTTACAGTAATAGAACACTATGGTTGAGTTACAGTAATAGAACACTATGGTTGAGTTACAGTAATAGAACACTATGGTTGAGTTACAGTAATAGAACACTATGGTTGAGTTACAGTAATATAACACTGTGGTTTAGTTACAGTAATAGAACACTATAGTTACAGTAATATAACACTATAGTTACAGTAATATAACACTATAGTTTAGTTACAGTAATAGAACACTATAGTTGAGTTACAGTAATATAACACTATAGTTACAGTAATATAACACTATAGTTACAGTAATATAACACTGTAGTTACAGTAATATAACACTATAGTTACAGAAATAGAACACTATAGTTTAGTTACAGTAATAGAACACTATGGTTTAGTTACAGTAATAGAACACTATGGTTTAGTTACAGTAAAAGAAAACTGTGGTTGAGTTACAGTAATAGAACACTATGGTTGAGTTACAGTAGTATAACACTATGGTTTAGTTACAGTAATAGAACACTATGGTTGAGTTAAAGTAATAGAACACTATGGTTGAGTTACAGTAATAGAACACTATGGTTGAGTTACAGTAGTATAACACTATGGTTTAGTTACAGTAATAGAACACTGTGGTTTAGTTACAGTAATAGAACACTATAGTTACAGTAATATAACACTATAGTTACAGTAATATAACAATATAGTTACAGTAATATAACACTATAGTTACAGTAATATAACACTATAGTTACAGTAATAGAACACTATGGTTGAGTTACAGTAATAGAACACTATGGTTTAGTTACAGTAATAGAACACTATAGTTACAGTAATAGAACACTATAGTTACAGTAATAGAACACTATGGTTTAGTTACAGTAATAGAACACTATAGTTACAGTAATAGAACACTATAGTTACAGTAAGAGAACACTATAGTTACAGTAATAGAACACTATGGTTTAGTTACAGTAATAGAACACTTTAGTTACAGTAATAGAACACTATAGTTACAGTAATAGAACACTATAGTTACAGTAATAGAACACTATAGTTACAGTAATAGAACACTATAGTTACAGTAATAGAACACTATAGTTGAGTTACAGTAATAGAACACTATAGTTACAGTAATAGAACACTATAGTTACAGTAATAGAACACTATAGTTACAGTAATAGAACACTATAGTTGAGTTACAGTAATAGAACACTATAGTTACAGTAATAGAACACTATAGTTGAGTTACAGTAATAGAACACTATGGTATAGTTACAGTAATAGAAGACTATAGTTACAGTAATAGAACACTATGGTTTAGTTACAGTAATAGAACACTATAGTTACAGTAATAGTACACTATGGTTTAGTTACAGTAATAGAACACTATGGTTTAGTTACAGTAATAGAACACTATGGTTGAGTTACAGTAATAGAACACTATGGTTGAGTTACAGTAGTATAACACTATGGTTTAGTTACAGTAATAGAACACTGTGGTTTAGTTAAAGTAATAGAACACTATAGTTACAGTAATATAACACTATAGTTACAGTAATATAACAATATAGTTACAGTAATATAACACTATAGTTACAGTAATAGAACACTATAGTTACAGTAATAGAACACTATGGTTGAGTTACAATAATAGAACACTATGGTTTAGTTACAGTAATAGAACACTATAGTTACAGTAATAGAACACTATAGTTACAGTAATAGAACACTATGGTTTAGTTACAGTAATAGAACACTATAGTTACAGTAATAGAACACTATAGTTACAGTAATAGAACACTATAGTTACAGTAATAGAACACTATGGTTTAGTTACAGTAATAGAACACTTTAGTTACAGTAATAGAACACTATAGTTACAGTAATAGAACACTATAGTTACAGTAATAGAACACTATAGTTACAGTAATAGAACACTATAGTTACAGTAATAGAACACTATGGTTGAGTTACAGTAATAGAACACTATGGTTGAGTTACAGTAATAGAACACTATGGTTGAGTTACAGTAATAGAACACTATGTTTTAGTTACAGTAAGAGAACACTATAGTTACAGTAATAGAACACTATAGTTACAGTAATAGAACACTATAGTTACAGTAATAGAACACTATGGTTGAGTTACAGTAATAGAACACTGTGGTTTAGTTACAGTAATATAACACTATGGTTGAGTTACAGTAATAGAACACTATGGTTGAGTTACAGTAATAGAACACTATGGTTGAGTTACAGTAATAGAACACTATGGTTGAGTTACAGTAATAGAACACTATGGTTGAGTTACAGTAATAGAACACTATGGTTTAGTTACAGTAAGAGAACACTATAGTTACAGTAATAGAACACTATAGTTACAGTAATAGAACACTATGGTTTAGTTATAGTAATAGAACACTATAGTTACAGTAATAGAACACTATAGATGAGTTACAGTAATAGAACACTATAGTTACAGTAATATAACACTATAGTTACAGTAATAGAACACTATAGACATCCGGTTTGGAGCGAGCGGTCGCATTTGCATTCGCTCTGCAGGTAGTATAAATTTTCATTTCATTTTCATTACATTTCATTATAGTACAACGGTTTAATTTGTCTAACCTTAGCAATTTCTTCTTAGCTAGCTACTTAGCCGTCTGTGTATAAAAGATAATTGCGTAATTATCGTATTCCGTCGTCTATCGTAGTCCACACTGCTATCTGCCCAGCAGCTAGCAAACGTCCACCGTCTACCGAATAGTAGTATAAACTTTTCATTACATTTCATTATAGTACAACGGTCTGATTTTCATTTTCACTACAGTACAACGGTTTGATTTGTTTGATCTTAGCTAGCTACATAGCCGTCTTTGCATCAAACATAATTGTGTAGTTATTGAGGTTCGCCAGCCAGCTATTTTCGCCCTAACGTAACGCAACGTAGCCAAACACTGCTAGCTAGCCAGCTTGCCACCGAATAGCAGCATTGTAGAAACGAGTGCATTACAACGGAACGACTTGATCAGTGTAGTGTTGGCTGACTACACAGTTGTCTTTGCTATCTTTGATTTGTATTTGTTCGATCTTAGCTAGCTACTTAGCTGGCTACATAGCCGTCTTTGTATCGGTGATAATTGTGTAGTTATCAAGGTTCGCTGAGGTTCGCTAGCCAGGTATTCTCGCCCTAACGTAACGTAGTCAACCCTGCTAGCTAGCCAGCTAGCCACCGATTAGCAGCACTGTAGAAACGATTACATTACAACGGAACGACTTGACTTGTGTAGTGTTAGCTAGCTACATAGTTTTCTTTGCTATCTTTTTATCTAAGATAATTGTGTAGCTTTGAGTAATTATCGGTTAGCTAGCCAGCTATTTTTCGCCTGCCGCGCTGCCGTCCTCCTACCTAGCCAACACTGCTAGCTAGCCAACTTCTACCGAATAGCAGCACTGTAGAAACTTACATTACAACGGAACGACTTGATTAGCGTAGTGTTAGCTAGTTGTCTTTCCTGTCCTTGTATCCATGATAATTGTGTAGTTTAGAGAAATTTAGTGAAATTGTCGAGGTTACCTAGCCAGCTTCACTTTCAACAACGTAGCCACTGCTAGCCAGGCTACTTCACCAGCCAGCAGTACTAAATCATTTTAGTCAATAAGATCTTGTATTTTATTCTTATTTTTTGCAACGTAAGCTTAACTTTCTGAACATTCGAGACGTGTAGCCCACTTGTCATTCTAATCTCCTTTGCATTAGCGTAGCCTCTTCTGTAGCCTGTCAACCATGTGTCTGTCTATCCCTGTTCTCTCCTCTCTGCACAGACCATACAAACGCTTCACACCGCGTGGCCGCGCCCACCCTAACCTGGTGGTCCCAGCCCGCACGACCCACGTGGAGTTCCAGGTCTCCGGTAGCCTCTGGAACTGCCGATCTGCGGCCAACAAGGCAGAGCTCATCTCAGCCTATGCGTCCCTCCAGTCCCTCGACTTCCTGGCACTGACGGAAACATGGCTCACCACAGATAACACTGCTACTCCTACTGCTCTCTCTTCGTCTGCCCACGTGTTCTCGCACACCCCGAGACCTTCTGGTCAGCGGGGTGGTGGCACCGGGATCCTCATCTCTCCCAAGTGGTCATTCTCTCTTTCTCCCCTTACCCATCTGTCTATCGCCTCCTTTGAATTCCATGCTGTCACAGTTACCAGCCCTTTCAAGCTTAACATCCTTATCATTTATCGCCCTCCAGGTTCCCTTGGAGAGTTCATCAATGAGCTTGATGCCTTGATAAGCTCCTTTCCTGAGGACGGCTCACCTCTCACAGTTCTGGGTGACTTTAACCTCCCCATGTCTACCTTTGACTCATTCCTCTCTGCCTCCTTCTTTCCACTCCTCTCCTCTTTTGACCTCACCCTCTCACCTTCCCCCCCTACTCACAAGGCAGGCAATACGCTTGACCTCATCTTTACTAGATGCTGTTCTTCCACTAACCTCATTGCAACTCCCCTCCAAGTCTCCGACCACTACCTTGTATCCTTCTCCCTCTCGCTCTCATCCAACACTTCCCACACTGCCCCTACTCGGATGGTATCGCGCCGTCCCAACCTCCGCTCTCTCTCCCCCGCTACTCTCTCCTCTTCCATCCTATCATCTCTTCCCTCTGCCCAAACCTTCTCCAACCTATCTCCTGATTCTGCCTCCTCAACCCTCCTCTCCTCCCTTTCTGCATCCTTTGACTCTCTATGTCCCCTATCCTCCAGGCCGGCTCGGTCCTCCCCTCCCGCTCCGTGGCTCGACGACTCATTGCGAGCTCACAGAACAGGGCTCCGGGCAGCCGAGCGGAAATGGAGGAAAACTCGCCTCCCTGCGGACCTGGCATCCTTTCACTCCCTCCTCTCTACATTTTCCTCTTCTGTCTCTGCTGCTAAAGCCACTTTCTACCACTCTAAATTCCAAGCATCTGCCTCTAACCCTAGGAAGCTCTTTGCCACCTTCTCCTCCCTCCTGAATCCTCCTCCCACTCCCCCCCCCTCCTCCCTCTCTGCAGACGACTTCGTCAACCATTTTGAAAAGAAGGTCGACGACATCCGATCCTCGTTCGCTAAGTCAAACGACACCGCTGGTTCTGCTCACACTGCCCAACCCTGTGCTTTGACCTCTTTCTCCCCTCTCTCTCCAGATGAAATCTCGCGTCTTGTGACGGCCGGCCGCCCAACAACCTGCCCGCTTGACCCTATCCCCTCCTCTCTTCTCCAGACCATTTCCGGAGACCTTCTACCTTACCTCACCTCGCTCATCAACTCATCCTTGACCGCTGGCTACGTCCCTTCCGTCTTCAAGAGAGCGAGAGTTGCACCCCTTCTGAAAAAACCTACACTCGATCCCTCCGATGTCAACAACTACAGACCAGTATCCCTTCTTTCTTTTCTCTCCAAAACTCTTGAACGTGCCGTCCTTGGCCAGCTCTCCTGCTATCTCTCTCAGAATGAGCTTCTTGATCCAAATCAGTCAGGTTTCAAGACTAGTCACTCAACTGAGACTGCTCTTCTCTGTATCACGGAGGCGCTCCGCACTGCTAAAGCTAACTCTCTCTCCTCTGCTCTCATCCTTCTAGACCTATCGGCTGCCTTCGATACTGTGAACCATCAGATCCTCCTCTCCACCCTCTCCGAGTTGGGCATCTCCGGCGCGGCCCACGCTTGGATTGCGTCCTACCTGACAGGTCGCTCCTACCAGGTGGCGTGGCGAGAATCTGTCTCCTCACCACGCGCTCTCACCACTGGTGTCCCCCAGGGCTCTGTTCTAGGCCCTCTCCTATTCTCGCTATACACCAAGTCACTTGGCTCTGTCATAACCTCACATGGTCTCTCCTATCATTGCTATGCAGACGACACACAATTAATCTTCTCCTTTCCCCCTTCTGATGACCAGGTGGCGAATCGCATCTCTGCATGTCTGGCAGACATATCAGTGTGGATGACGGATCACCACCTCAAGCTGAACCTCGGCAAGACGGAGCTGCTCTTCCTCCCGGGGAAGGACTGTCCGTTCCATGATCTCGCCATCACGGTTGACAACTCCATTGTGTCCTCCTCCCAGAGCGCTAAGAACCTTGGCGTGATCCTGGACAACACCCTTTTGTTCTCCACCAACATCAAGGCGGTGGCCCGTTCCTGTAGGTTCATGCTCTACAACATCCGCAGAGTACGACCCTGCCTCACACAGGAAGCGGCGCAGGTCCTAATCCAGGCACTTGTCATCTCCCGTCTGGATTACTGCAACTCGCTGCTGGCTGGGCTCCCTGCCTGTGCCATTAAACCCCTACAACTCATCCAGAACGCCGCAGCCCGTCTGGTGTTCAACCTTCCCAAGTTCTCTCACGTCACCCCGCTCCTCCGCTCTCTCCACTGGCTTCCAGTTGAAGCTCGCATCCGCTACAAGACCATGGTGCTTGCCTACGGAGCTGTGAGGGGAACGGCACCTCAGTACCTTCAGGCTCTGATCAGGCCCTACACCCAAACAAGGGCACTGCGTTCATCCACCTCTGGCCTGCTCGCCTCCCTACCACTGAGGTAGTACAGTTCCCGCTCAGCCCAGTCAAAACTGTTCGCTGCTCTGGCCCCCCAATGGTGGAACAAACTCCCTCACGACGCCAGGACAGCGGAGTCAATCACCACCTTCCGGAGACACCTGAAACCCCACCTCTTCAAGGAATACCTAGGATAAAGCAATCCTTCTGCCCCCCCCCCCCCCCCTTAAAAGATCTGATGCACTATTGTAAAGTGGCTGTTCCACTGGATGTCATAAGGTGAATGCACCAATTTGTAAGTCGCTCTGGATAAGAGCGTCTGCTAAATGACTTAAATGTAAATGTAAATGTAGTTACAGTAATAGAAAACTATGGTTTAGTTACAGTAATAGAACACTATAGTTACAGTAATAGAACACTATAGTTACAGTAATAGAACACTATGGTTGAGTTACAGTAATAGAACACTATGGTTGAGTTACAGTAATAGAACACTATGGTTGAGTTACAGCAATAGAACACTATGGTTTAGTTACAGTAATAGAACACTATGGTTGAGTTACAGTAATAGAACACTATAGTTACAGTAATATAACACTATAGTTACAGTAATAGAACACTATAGTTGAGTTACAGTAATAGAACACTATGGTTTAGTTACAGTAATAGAACACTATAGTTACAGTAATAGAACACTATAGTTACAGTAATAATCAATTTTATTTTATATAGCCCTTCGTACATCAGATAATATCTCGAAGTGCTGTACAGAAACCCAGCCTAAAACCCCAAACAGCTAGAATGCAGGTGTAGAAGCACTCAACCATAGTGTTCTATTACTGTAACTATAGTGTTCTATTACTGTAACTATAGTGTTCTATTACTATTAATAGAACACTATGGTTGAGTTACAGTAATAGAACACTATGGTTTAGTTACAGTAATAGAACACTATGGTTGAGTTACAGTAATAGAACACTATGGTTGAGTTACAGTAATAGAACACTATAGTTACAGAAATAGAACACTATGGTTGAGTTACAGTAATAGAACACAATGGTTTAGTTACAGTAATAGAACACTATGGTTGAGTTACAGTAATAGAACACTATAGTTGAGTTACAGTAATAGAACACTATGGTTGAGTTACAGTAATATAACACTATAGTTACAGTAATAGAACACTGTGGTTTAGTTACAGTAATAGAACACTATGGTTGAGTTACAGCAATAGAACACTATGGTTGAGTTACAGTAATATAACACTATATTTACAGTAATAGAACACTATGGTTTAGTTATAGTAATATAACACTATAGTTACAGTAATAGAACACTATAGTTGAGTTACAGTAATAGAACACTATAGTTACAGTAATAGAACACTATAGTTACAGTAATAGAACACTATGGTTGAGTTACAGTAATAGAACACTATAGTTGAGTTACAGTATTAGAACACTTTAGTTACAGTAATAGATCACTATAGTTGAGTTACAGTAATATAACACTATGGTTTAGTTACAGTAATAGAACACTATAGTTGAGTTACAGTAATAGAACACTATGGTTGAGTTACAGTAATAGAACACTATGGTTGAGTTACAGTAATAGAACACTTTGGTTGAGTTACAGTAATAGAACACTATGGTTGAGTTACATTAATTGAACACTATAGTTGAGTTACAGTAATAGAACACTATAGTTGAGTTACAGTAATAGAGCACTATGGTTGAGTTACAGTAATAGAACACTATGGTTTAGTTACAGTAATAGAACACTATGGTTTAGTTACAGTAATAGAACACTATGGTTTAGTTACAGTAATAGAACACTATGGTTGAGTTACAGCAATAGAACACTATGGTTTAGTTACAGTAATAGAACACTATGGTTGAGTTACAGTAATAGAACACTATAGTTACAGTAATAGAACACTATGGTTTAGTTACAGTAATAGAACACTATGGTTTAGTTACAGTAATAGAACACTATGGTTGAGTTACAGCAATAGAACACTATGGTTTAGTTACAGTAATAGAACACTATGGTTGAGTTACAGTAATAGAACACTATAGTTACAGTAAAAGAACACTATGGTTTAGTTATAGTAAAAGAACACTATAGTTACAGTAATAGAACACTATAGATGAGTTACAGTAATAGAACACTATAGTTACAGTAATATAACACTATAGTTACAGTAATAGAACACTATAGTTGAGTTACAGTAATAGAACACTATGGTTTAGTTACAGTAATAGAACACTATAGTTACAGTAATAGAACACTATAGTTACAGTAATAGAACACTATGGTTGAGTTACAGTAATAGAACACTATGGTTGAGTTACAGCAATAGAACACTATGGTTTAGTTACAGTAATAGAACACTATGGTTGAGTTACAGTAATAGAACACTATAGTTACAGTAATAGAACACTATGGTTTAGTTATAGTAATAGAACACTATAGTTACAGTAATAGAACACTATAGTTGAGTTACAGTAATAGAACACTATAGTTACAGTAATATAACACTATAGTTACAGTAATAGAACACTATAGTTGAGTTACAGTTATAGAACACTATGGTTTAGTTACAGTAATAGAACACTATAGTTACAGTAATAGAACACTATAGTTACAGTAATAGAACACTATGGTTTAGTTACAGTAATAGAACACTATTGTTGAGTTACAGTAATAGAACACTATGGTTGAGTTACAGTAATAGAACACTATGGTTTAGTGACAGTAATAGAACACTATGGTTGAGTTACAGTAATAGAACACTATGGTTGAGTTACAGTAATAGAACACTATAGTTACAGTAATAGAACACTATGGTTGAGTTACAGTAATAGAACACAATGGTTTAGTTACAGTAATAGAACACTATGGTTGAGTTACAGTAATAGAACACTATAGTTGAGTTACAGTAATAGAACACTATGGTTGAGTTACAGTAATATAACACTATAGTTACAGTAATAGAACACTGTGGTTTAGTTACAGTAATAGAACACTATGGTTGAGTTACAGCAATAGAACACTATGGTTGAGTTACAGTAATATAACACTATATTTACAGTAATAGAACACTATGGTTTAGTTATAGTAATATAACACTATAGTTACAGTAATAGAACACTATAGTTGAGTTACAGTAATAGAACACTATAGTTACAGTAATAGAACACTATAGTTACAGTAATAGAACACTATAGTTGAGTTACAGTAATAGAACACTATAGTTACAGTAATAGAACACTATAGTTGAGTTACAGTAATAGAACACTATGGTTTAGTTACAGTAATAGAGCACTATGGTTGAGTTACAGTAATAGAACACTATGGTTTAGTTACAGTAATAGAACACTATGGTTTAGTTACAGTAATAGAACACTATGGTTTAGTTACAGTAATAGAACACTATGGTTGAGTTACAGCAATAGAACACTATGGTTTAGTTACAGTAATAGAACACTATGGTTGAGTTACAGTAATAGAACACTATAGTTACAGTAATAGAACACTATGGTTTAGTTACAGTAATAGAACACTATGGTTTAGTTACAGTAATAGAACACTATGGTTGAGTTACAGCAATAGAACACTATGGTTTAGTTACAGTAATAGAACACTATGGTTGAGTTACAGTAATAGAACACTATAGTTACAGTAAAAGAACACTATGGTTTAGTTATAGTAAAAGAACACTATAGTTACAGTAATAGAACACTATAGATGAGTTACAGTAATAGAACACTATAGTTACAGTAATATAACACTATAGTTACAGTAATAGAACACTATGGTTGAGTTACAGTAATAGAACACTATGGTTGAGTTACAGTAATAGAACACTATAGTTACAGAAATAGAACACTATGGTTGAGTTACAGTAATAGAACACAATGGTTTAGTTACAGTAATAGAACACTATGGTTGAGTTACAGTAATAGAACACTATAGTTGAGTTACAGTAATAGAACACTATGGTTGAGTTACAGTAATATAACACTATAGTTACAGTAATAGAACACTGTGGTTTAGTTACAGTAATAGAACACTATGGTTGAGTTACAGCAATAGAACACTATGGTTGAGTTACAGTAATATAACACTATATTTACAGTAATAGAACACTATGGTTTAGTTATAGTAATATAACACTATAGTTACAGTAATAGAACACTATAGTTGAGTTACAGTAATAGAACACTATAGTTACAGTAATAGAACACTATAGTTACAGTAATAGAACACTATGGTTGAGTTACAGTAATAGAACACTATAGTTGAGTTACAGTATTAGAACACTTTAGTTACAGTAATAGATCACTATAGTTGAGTTACAGTAATATAACACTATGGTTTAGTTACAGTAATAGAACACTATAGTTGAGTTACAGTAATAGAACACTATGGTTGAGTTACAGTAATAGAACACTATGGTTGAGTTACAGTAATAGAACACTTTGGTTGAGTTACAGTAATAGAACACTATGGTTGAGTTACATTAATTGAACACTATAGTTGAGTTACAGTAATAGAACACTATAGTTGAGTTACAGTAATAGAGCACTATGGTTGAGTTACAGTAATAGAACACTATGGTTTAGTTACAGTAATAGAACACTATGGTTTAGTTACAGTAATAGAACACTATGGTTTAGTTACAGTAATAGAACACTATGGTTGAGTTACAGCAATAGAACACTATGGTTTAGTTACAGTAATAGAACACTATGGTTGAGTTACAGTAATAGAACACTATAGTTACAGTAATAGAACACTATGGTTTAGTTACAGTAATAGAACACTATGGTTTAGTTACAGTAATAGAACACTATGGTTGAGTTACAGCAATAGAACACTATGGTTTAGTTACAGTAATAGAACACTATGGTTGAGTTACAGTAATAGAACACTATAGTTACAGTAAAAGAACACTATGGTTTAGTTATAGTAAAAGAACACTATAGTTACAGTAATAGAACACTATAGATGAGTTACAGTAATAGAACACTATAGTTACAGTAATATAACACTATAGTTACAGTAATAGAACACTATAGTTGAGTTACAGTAATAGAACACTATGGTTTAGTTACAGTAATAGAACACTATAGTTACAGTAATAGAACACTATAGTTACAGTAATAGAACACTATGGTTGAGTTACAGTAATAGAACACTATGGTTGAGTTACAGCAATAGAACACTATGGTTTAGTTACAGTAATAGAACACTATGGTTGAGTTACAGTAATAGAACACTATAGTTACAGTAATAGAACACTATGGTTTAGTTATAGTAATAGAACACTATAGTTACAGTAATAGAACACTATAGTTGAGTTACAGTAATAGAACACTATAGTTACAGTAATATAACACTATAGTTACAGTAATAGAACACTATAGTTGAGTTACAGTTATAGAACACTATGGTTTAGTTACAGTAATAGAACACTATAGTTACAGTAATAGAACACTATAGTTACAGTAATAGAACACTATGGTTTAGTTACAGTAATAGAACACTATTGTTGAGTTACAGTAATAGAACACTATGGTTTAGTGACAGTAATAGAACACTATGGTTGAGTTACAGTAATAGAACACTATGGTTGAGTTACAGTAATAGAACACTATAGTTACAGTAATAGAACACTATGGTTGAGTTACAGTAATAGAACACAATGGTTTAGTTACAGTAATAGAACACTATGGTTGAGTTACAGTAATAGAACACTATAGTTGAGTTACAGTAATAGAACACTATGGTTGAGTTACAGTAATATAACACTATAGTTACAGTAATAGAACACTGTGGTTTAGTTACAGTAATAGAACACTATGGTTGAGTTACAGCAATAGAACACTATGGTTGAGTTACAGTAATATAACACTATATTTACAGTAATAGAACACTATGGTTTAGTTATAGTAATATAACACTATAGTTACAGTAATAGAACACTATAGTTGAGTTACAGTAATAGAACACTATAGTTACAGTAATAGAACACTATAGTTACAGTAATAGAACACTATAGTTGAGTTACAGTAATAGAACACTATAGTTACAGTAATAGAACACTATAGTTGAGTTACAGTAATAGAACACTATGGTTTAGTTACAGTAATAGAACACTATAGTTACAGTAATAGAACACTATGGTTTAGTTACAGTAATAGAACACTATAGTTACAGTAATAGAACACTATGGTTTAGTTACAGTAATAGAACACTATGGTTTAGTTACAGTAATAGAACACTATGGTTGAGTTACAGTAATAGAACACTATGGTTGAGTTACAGTAGTATAACACTATGGTTTAGTTACAGTAATAGAACACTGTGGTTTAGTTACAGTAATAGAACACTATAGTTACAGTAATATAACACTATAGTTACAGTAATATAACAATATAGTTACAGTAATATAACACTATAGTTACAGTAATAGAACACTATAGTTACAGTAATAGAACACTATGGTTGAGTTACAATAATAGAACACTATGGTTTAGTTACAGTAATAGAACACTATAGTTACAGTAATAGAACACTATAGTTACAGTAATAGAACACTATGGTTTAGTTACAGTAATAGAACACTATAGTTACAGTAATAGAACACTATAGTTACAGTAATAGAACACTATAGTTACAGTAATAGAACACTATGGTTTAGTTACAGTAATAGAACACTTTAGTTACAGTAATAGAACACTATAGTTACAGTAATAGAACACTATAGTTACAGTAATAGAACACTATAGTTACAGTAATAGAACACTATAGTTACAGTAATAGAACACTATAGTTACAGTAATAGAACACTATGGTTGAGTTACAGTAATAGAACACTATGGTTGAGTTACAGTAATAGAACACTATGGTTTAGTTACAGTAAGAGAACACTATAGTTACAGTAATAGAACACTATAGTTACAGTAATAGAACACTATAGTTACATTAATAGAACACTATGGTTTAGTTACAGTAATAGAACACTGTGGTTTAGTTACAGTAATATAACACTATGGTTGAGTTACAGTAATAGAACACTATGGTTGAGTTACAGTAATAGAACACTATGGTTGAGTTACAGTAATAGAACACTATGGTTGAGTTACAGTAATAGAACACTATGGTTGAGTTACATTAATTGAACACTATAGTTGAGTTACAGTAATAGAACACTATAGTTGAGTTACAGTAATAGAACACTATGGTTGAGTTACAGTAATAGAACACTATAGTTACAGTAATAGAACACTATGGTTTAGTTATAGTAATAGAACACTATAGTTACAGTAATAGAACACTATAGATGAGTTACAGTAATAGAACACTATAGTTACAGTAATATAACACTATAGTTACAGTAATAGAACACTATAGTTGAGTTACAGTAATAGAACACTATGGTTTAGTTACAGTAATAGAACACTATAGTTACAGTAATAGAACACTATAGTTACAGTAATAGAACACTATGGTTGAGTTACAGTAATAGAACACTATGGTTGAGTTACAGTAATAGAACACTATGGTTGAGTTACAGCAATAGAACACTATGGTTTAGTTACAGTAATAGAACACTATGGTTGAGTTACAGTAATAGAACACTATAGTTACAGTAATAGAACACTATGGTTTAGTTATAGTAATAGAACACTATAGTTACAGTAATAGAACACTATAGTTGAGTTACAGTAATAGAACACTATAGTTACAGTAATATAACACTATAGTTACAGTAATAGAACACTATAGTTGAGTTACAGTAATAGAACACTATGGTTTAGTTACAGTAATAGAACACTATAGTTACAGTAATAGAACACTATAGTTACAGTAATAGAACACTATGGTTTAGTTACAGTAATAGAACACTATAGTTACAGTAATAGAACACTATAGTTACAGTAATAATCAATTTTATTTTATATAGCCCTTCGTACATCAGATAATATCTCGAAGTGCTGTACAGAAACCCAGCCTAAAACCCCAAACAGCTAGAATGCAGGTGTAGAAGCACTCAACCATAGTGTTCTATTACTGTAACTATAGTGTTCTATTACTGTAACTATAGTGTTCTATTACTATTAATAGAACACTATGGTTGAGTTACAGTAATAGAACACTATGGTTTAGTTACAGTAATAGAACACTATGGTTGAGTTACAGTAATAGAACACTATGGTTGAGTTACAGTAATAGAACACTATAGTTACAGTAATAGAACACTATGGTTGAGTTACAGTAATAGAACACAATGGTTTAGTTACAGTAATAGAACACTATGGTTGAGTTACAGTAATAGAACACTATAGTTGAGTTACAGTAATAGAACACTATGGTTGAGTTACAGTAATATAACACTATAGTTACAGTAATAGAACACTGTGGTTTAGTTACAGTAATAGAACACCATGGTTGAGTTACAGCAATAGAACACTATGGTTGAGTTACAGTAATATAACACTATATTTACAGTAATAGAACACTATGGTTTAGTTATAGTAATATAACACTATAGTTACAGTAATAGAACACTATAGTTGAGTTACAGTAATAGAACACTATAGTTACAGTAATAGAACACTATAGTTACAATAATAGAACACTATGGTTGAGTTACAGTAATAGAACACTATAGTTGAGTTACAGTATTAGAACACTTTAGTTTCAGTAATAGATCACTATAGTTGAGTTACAGTAATAGAACACTATGGTTTAGTTACAGTAATAGAACACTATAGTTGAGTTACAGTAATAGAACACTATGGTTGAGTTACAGTAATAGAACACTATGGTTGAGTTACAGTAATAGAACACTATGGTTGAGTTACAGTAATAGAACACTATGGTTGAGTTACAGTAATAGAACACTATAGTTGAGTTACAGTAATAGAACACTATGGTTGAGTTACAGTAATAGAACACTATGGTTTAGTTACAGTAATAGAACACTATGGTTTAGTTACAGTAATAGAACACTATGGTTTAGTTACAGTAATAGAACACTATGGTTGAGTTACAGCAATAGAACACTATGGTTTAGTTACAGTAATAGAACACTATGGTTGAGTTACAGTAATAGAACACTATAGTTACAGTAATAGAACACTATGGTTTAGTTATAGTAATAGAACACTATAGTTACAGTAATAGAACACTATAGATGAGTTACAGTAATAGAACACTATAGTTACAGTAATATAACACTATAGTTACAGTAATAGAACACTATAGTTACAGTAATAGAACACTATAGTTACAGTAATAGAACACTATAGTTACAGTAATAGAACACTATAGTTACAGTAATAGAACACTATGGTTGAGTTACAATAATAGAACACTATGGTTGAGTTACAGTAATAGAACACTATGGTTTAGTTACAGTAAGAGAACACTATAGTTACAGTAATAGAACACTATAGTTACAGTAATAGAACACTATAGTTACAGTAATAGAACACTATGGTTTAGTTACAGTAATAGAACACTGTGGTTTAGTTACAGTAATATAACACTATGGTTGAGTTACAGTAATAGAACACTATGGTTGAGTTACAGTAATAGAACACTATGGTTGAGTTACAGTAATAGAACACTATGGTTGAGTTACAGTAATAGAACACTATGTTTGAGTTACATTAATTGAACACTATAGTTGAGTTACAGTAATAGAACACTATAGTTGAGTTACAGTAATAGAACACTATGGTTGAGTTACAGTAATAGAACACTATGGTTTAGTTACAGTAATAGAACACTATGGTTTAGTTACAGTAATAGAACACTATGGTTTAGTTACAGTAATAGAACACTATGGTTGAGTTACAGCAATAGAACACTATGGTTTAGTTACAGTAGTAGAACACTATGGTTGAGTTACAGTAATAGAACACTATAGTTACAGTAATAGAACACTATGGTTTAGTTATAGTAATAGAACACTATAGTTACAGTAACAGAACACTATAGATGAGTTACAGTAATAGAACACTATAGTTACAGTAATATAACACTATAGTTACAGTAATAGAACACTATAGTTGAGTTACAGTAATAGAACACTATGGTTTAGTTACAGTAATAGAACACTATAGTTACAGTAATAGAACACTATAGTTACAGTAATAGAACACTATGGTTGAGTTACAGTAATAGAACACTATGGTTGAGTTACAGTAATAGAACACTATGGTTGAGTTACAGCAATAGAACACTATGGTTTAGTTACAGTAATAGAACACTATGGTTGTGTTACAGTAATAGAACACTATAGTTACAGTAATAGAACACTATGGTTTAGTTATAGTAATAGAACACTATAGTTACAGTAATAGAACACTATAGTTGAGTTACAGTAATAGAACACTATAGTTACAGTAATATAACACTATAGTTACAGTAATAGAACACTATAGTTGAGTTACAGTAATAGAACACTATGGTTTAGTTACAGTAATAGAACACTATAGTTACAGTAATAGAACACTATAGTTACAGTAATAGAACACTATGGTTTAGTTACAGTAATAGAACACTATAGTTACAGTAATAGAACACTATAGTTACAGTAATAATCAATTTTATTTTATATAGCCCTTCGTACATCAGATAATATCTCGAAGTGCTGTACAGAAACCCAGCCTAAAACCCCAAACAGCTAGAATGCAGGTGTAGAAGCACTCAACCATAGTGTTCTATTACTGTAACTATAGTGTTCTATTACTGTAACTATAGTGTTCTATTACTATTAATAGAACACTATGGTTGAGTTACAGTAATAGAACACTATGGTTTAGTTACAGTAATAGAACACTATGGTTGAGTTACAGTAATAGAACACTATGGTTGAGTTACAGTAATAGAACACTATAGTTACAGTAATAGAACACTATGGTTGAGTTACAGTAATAGAACACAATGGTTTAGTTACAGTAATAGAACACTATGGTTGAGTTACAGTAATAGAACACTATAGTTACAGTAATATAACACTATAGTTACAGTAATAGAACACTATAGTTGAGTTACAGTAATAGAACACTATGGTTTAGTTACAGTAATAGAACACTATAGTTACAGTAATAGAACACTATAGTTACAGTAATAGAACACTATGGTTGAGTTACAGTAATAGAACACTATGGTTGAGTTACAGCAATAGAACACTGTGGTTTAGTTACAGTAATAGAACACTATGGTTGAGTTACAGTAATAGAACACTATAGTTACAGTAATAGAACACTATGGTTTAGTTATAGTAATAGAACACTATAGTTACAGTAATAGAACACTATAGTTGAGTTACAGTAATAGAACACTATAGTTACAGTAATATAACACTATAGTTACAGTATTAGAACACTATAGTTGAGTTACAGTAATAGAACACTATGGTTTAGTTACAGTAATAGAACACTATAGTTACAGTAATAGAACACTATAGTTACAGTAATAGAACACTATGGTTTAGTTACAGTAATAGAACACTATTGTTGAGTTACAGTAATAGAACACTATGGTTGAGTTACAGTAATAGAACACTATGGTTTAGTTACAGTAATAGAACACTATGGTTGAGTTACAGTAATAGAACACTATGGTTGAGTTACAGTAATAGAACACTATAGTTACAGTAATAGAACACTATGGTTGAGTTACAGTAATAGAACACAATGGTTTAGTTACAGTAATAGAACACTATGGTTGAGTTACAGTAATAGAACACTATAGTTGAGTTACAGTAATAGAACACTATGGTTGAGTTACAGTAATATAACACTATAGTTACAGTAATTGAACACTGTGGTTTAGTTACAGTAATAGAACACTATAGTTGAGTTACAGTAATATAACACTACAGTTACAGTAATAGAACACTATGGTTGAGTTACAGTAGTAGAACACTTTGGTTTAGTTACAGTAATAGAACACTATGGTTGAGTTACAGTAATATAACACTATAGTTACAGTAATAGAACACTATGGTTTAGTTACAGTAATATAACACTATAGTTACAGTAATAGAACACTATGGTTTAGTTACAGTAATAGAACACTATGGTTTAGTTACAGTAATAGAACACTATAGTTACAGTAATAGAACACTATAGTTACAGTAATAGAACACTATAGTTACAGTAATAGAACACTATGGTTTAGTTACAGTAATAGAACACTATGGTTGAGTTACAGTAATAGATCACTATGGTTTAGTTACAGTAATAGAACACTATGGTTGAGTTACAGTAATAGAACACTATGGTTTAGTTACAGTAATATAACACTATGGTTGAGTTACAGTAATATAACACTATAGTTGAGTTACAGTAATAGAACACTATGGTTTAGTTACAGTAATAGAACACTATGGTTGAGTTACAGTAATAGAACACTATAGTTACAGTAATAGAACACTATAGTTACGGTAATAGAACACTATAGTTGAGTTACAGTAATAGAACACTATAGTTACAGTAATAGAACACTATGGTCGAGTTACAGTAATAGAACACTATAGTTGAGTTACAGTAATAGAACACTGTGGTTTAGTTACAGTAATAGAACACTATAGTTGAGTTACAGTAATAGAACACTATAGTTACAGTAATAGAACACTATAGTTGAGTTACAGTAATAGAACACTATAGTTACAGTAATAGAACACTATGGTTGAGTTACAGTAATAGAACACTGTGGTTTAGTTACAGTAATAGAACACTAGAGTCGAGTTACAGTAATGTAACACTATAGTTACAGTAATAGAACACTATGGTTGAGTTACAGTAATAGAACACTATGGTTGAGTTACAGTAAAAGAACACTATGGTTTAGTTACAGTAATAGAACACTATGGTTGAGTTACAGTAATAGAACACTATGGTTTAGTTACAGTAATAGAACACTATGTTTGAGTTACAGTAATAGAACACTATAGTTACAGTAATAGAACACTATAGTTACAGTAATAGAACACTATGGTTGAGTTACAGTAATAGAACACTATGGTTTAGTTACAGTAATAGAACACTATAGTTACAGTAATAGAACACTATGGTTGAGTTACAGTAATAGAACACTATAGTTACAGTAATATAACACTATAGTTACAGTAAGATAACACTATAGTTACAGTAATAGAACACTATGGTTGAGTTACAGTAATAGAACACTATAGTTACAGTAATAGAACACTATGGTTTAGTTACAGTAATAGAACACTATTGTTGAGTTACAGTAATAGAACACTATGGTTGAGTTACAGTAATAGAACACTATGGTTTAGTTACAGTAATAGAACACTATGGTTGAGTTACAGTAATAGAACACTATGGTTGAGTTACAGTAATAGAACACTATAGTTACAGTAATAGAACACTATGGTTGAGTTACAGTAATAGAACACAATGGTTTAGTTACAGTAATAGAACACTATGGTTGAGTTACAGTAATAGAACACTATAGTTGAGTTACAGTAATAGAACACTATGGTTGAGTTACAGTAATATAACACTATAGTTACAGTAATTGAACACTGTGGTTTAGTTACAGTAATAGAACACTATAGTTGAGTTAGAGTAATATAACACTACAGTTACAGTAATAGAACACTATGGTTGAGTTACAGTAGTAGAACACTTTGGTTGAGTTACAGTAATAGAAGACTATGGTTTAGTTACAGTAATAGAACACTATGGTTGAGTTACAGTAATATAACACTATAGTTACAGTAATAGAACACTATGGTTTAGTTACAGTAATATAACACTATAGTTACAGTAATAGAACACTATGGTTTAGTTACAGTAATAGAACACTATGGTTTAGTTACAGTAATAGAACACTATAGTTACAGTAATAGAACACTATAGTTACAGTAATAGAACACTATAGTTACAGTAATAGAACACTATGGTTTAGTTACAGTAATAGAACACTATGGTTGAGTTACAGTAATAGATCACTATGGTTTAGTTACAGTAATAGAACACTATGGTTGAGTTACAGTAATAGAACACTATGGTTTAGTTACAGTAATAGAACACTATGGTTGAGTTACAGTAATATAACACTATAGTTGAGTTACAGTAATAGAACACTATGGTTTAGTTACAGTAATAGAACACTATGGTTGAGTTACAGTAATAGAACACTATAGTTACAGTAATAGAACACTATAGTTACGGTAATAGAACACTATAGTTGAGTTACAGTAATAGAACACTATAGTTACAGTAATAGAACACTATGGTCGAGTTACAGTAATAGAACACTATAGTTGAGTTACAGTAATAGAACACTGTGGTTTAGTTACAGTAATAGAACACTATAGTTGAGTTACAGTAATAGAACACTATAGTTACAGTAATAGAACACTATAGTTGAGTTACAGTAATAGAACACTATAGTTACAGTAATAGAACACTATGGTTGAGTTACAGTAATAGAACACTGTGGTTTAGTTACAGTAATAGAACACTAGAGTCGACTTACAGTAATGTAACACTATAGTTACAGTAATAGAACACTATGGTTGAGTTACAGTAATAGAACACTATGGTTGAGTTACAGTAAAAGAACACTATGGTTTAGTTACAGTAATAGAACACTATGGTTGAGTTACAGTAATAGAACACTATGGTTTAGTTACAGTAATAGAACACTATGTTTGAGTTACAGTAATAGAACACTATAGTTACAGTAATAGAACACTATAGTTACAGTAATAGAACACTATGGTTGAGTTACAGTAATAGAACACTATGGTTTAGTTACAGTAATAGAACACTATAGTTACAGTAATAGAACACTATAGTTACAGTAATATAACACTATAGTTACAGTAAGATAACACTATAGTTACAGTAATAGAACACTATGGTTGAGTTACAGTAATAGAACACTATGGTTGAGTTACAGTAATAGAACACTGTGGTTTAGTTACAGTAATAGAACACTGTGGTTTAGTTACAGTAATAGAACACTATAGTTACAGTAATAGAACACTATGGTTGAGTTACAGTAATAGAACACTATGGTTTAGTTATAGTAATAGAACACTATAGTTACAGTAATATAACACTATAATTACAGTAATATAACACTATAGTTTAGTTACAGTAATAGAACACTATGGTTTAGTTACAGTAATAGAACACTATGGTTGAGTTACAGTAATAGAACACTATGGTTGCGTTACAGTAATAGAACACTATGGTTGAGTTACAGTAATAGAACACTATGGTTGAGTTACAGTAATATAACACTGTGGTTTAGTTACAGTAATAGAACACTATAGTTACAGTAATATAACACTATAGTTACAGTAATATAACACTATAGTTTAGTTACAGTAATAGAACACTATAGTTGAGTTACAGTAATATAACACTATAGTTACAGTAATAGAACACTATAGTTGAGTTACAGTAATAGAACACTATAGTTGAGTTACAGTAATAGAACACTATAGTTACAGTAATATAACACTATAGTTACAGTAATATAACACTGTAGTTACAGTAATATAACACTATAGTTACAGTAATAGAACACTATAGTTTAGTTACAGTAATAGAACACTATGGTTTAGTTACAGTAATAGAACACTATGGTTTAGTTACAGTAAAAGAAAACTGTGGTTGTTACAGTAATAGAACACTATGGTTGAGTTACAGTAGTATAACACTATGGTTTAGTTACAGTAATAGAACACTATGGTTTAGTTACAGTAATAGAACACTATGGTTGAGTTAAAGTAATAGAACACTATGGTTGAGTTACAGTAATAGAACACTATGGTTGAGTTACAGTAGTATAACACTATGGTTTAGTTACAGTAATAGAACACTGTGGTTTAGTTACAGTAATAGAACACTATAGTTACAGTAATATAACACTATAGTTACAGTAATATAACAATATAGTTACAGTAATATAACACTATAGTTACAGTAATATAACACTATAGTTACAGTAATAGAACACTATGGTTGAGTTACAGTAATAGAACACTATAGTTACAGTAATAGAACACTATAGTTACAGTAATAGAACACTATGGTTTAGTTACAGTAATAGAACACTATAGTTACAGTAATAGAACACTATAGTTACAGTAAGAGAACACTATAGTTACAGTAATAGAACACTATGGTTTAGTTACAGTAATAGAACACTTTAGTTACAGTAATAGAACACTATAGTTACAGTAATAGAACACTATAGTTACAGTAATAGAACACTATAGTTACAGTAATAGAACACTATAGTTACAGTAATCGAACACTATGGTTGAGTTACAGTAATAGAACACTATGGTTGAGTTACAGTAATGGAACACTATGGTTTAGTTACAGTAATAGAACACTATAGTTACAGTAATAGAACACTATGGTTTAGTTACAGTAATAGAACACTATAGTTGAGTTACAGTAATATAACACTATAGTTGAGTTACAGTAATAGAACACAATGGTTTAGTTACAGTAATAGAACACTATGGTTGAGTTACAGTAATAGAACACTATAGTTACAGTAATAGAACACTATAGTTACGGTAATAGAACACTATAGTTGAGTTACAGTAATAGAACACTGTGGTTTAGTTACAGTAATAGAACACTATAGTTGAGTTACAGTAATAGAACACTATAGTTACAGTAATAGAACACTATAGTTGAGTTACAGTAATAGAACACTATAGTTACAGTAATAGAACACTGTGGTTTAGTTACAGTAATAGAACACTAGAGTCGAGTTACAGTGATGTAACACTATAGTTACAGTAATAGAACACTATGGTTGAGTTACAGTAATAGAACACTATGGTTGAGTTACAGTAAAAGAACACTATGGTTTAGTTACAGTAATAGAACACTATGGTTGAGTTACAGTAATAGAACACTATGGTTTAGTTACAGTAATAGAACACTATGGTTGAGTTACAGTAATAGAACACTATAGTTACAGTAATAGAACACTATAGTTACAGTAATAGAACACTATGGTTGAGTTACAGTAATAGAACACTATAGTTACAGTAATAGAACACTATGGTTGAGTTACAGTAATAGAACACTATAGTTACAGCAATATAACACTATAGGTACAGTAAGATAACACTATAGTTACAGTAATAGAACACTATGGTTGAGTTACAGTAATATAACACTATGGTTGATTTACAGTAATAGAACACTGTGGTTTAGTTACAGTAATAGAACACTGTGGTTTAGTTACAGTAATAGAACACTATAGTTACAGTAATAGAACACTATGGTTGAGTTACAGTAATAGAACACTATGGTTTAGTTATAGTAATAGAACACTATAGTTACAGTAATATAACACTATAGTTACAGTAATAGAACACTATAGTTACAGTAATAGAACACTATGGTTGAGTTACAGTAATAGAACACTATGGTTGAGTTACAGTAATAGAACACTATGGTTGAGTTACAGTAATAGAACACTATGGTTTAGTTACAGTAATAGAACACTATGATTGAGTTACAGTAATAGAACACTATGGTTGAGTTACAGTAATAGAACACTATGGTTGAGTTACAGTAATAGAACACTATGGTTGAGTTACAGTAATATAACACTGTGGTTTAGTTACAGTAATAGAACACTATAGTTACAGTAATATAACACTATAGTTACAGTAATATAACACTATAGTTTAGTTACAGTAATAGAACACTATAGTTGAGTTACAGTAATATAACACTATAGTTACAGTAATAGAACACTATAGTTGAGTTACAGTAATATAACACTATAGTTACAGTAATAGAACACTATAGTTGAGTTACAGTAATAGAACACTATAGTTGAGTTACAGTAATAGAACACTATAGTTACAGTAATATAACACTATAGTTACAGTTATATAACACTGTAGTTACAGTAATATAACACTATAGTTACAGAAATAGAACACTATAGTTTAGTTACAGTAATAGAACACTATGGTTTAGTTACAGTAATAGAACACTATGGTTTAGTTACATTAAAAGAAAACTGTGGTTGAGTTACAGTAATAGAACACTATGGTTGAGTTACAGTAGTATAACACTATGGTTTAGTTACAGTAATAGAACACTATGGTTTAGTTACAGTAATAGAACACTATGGTTGAGTTAAAGTAATTGAACACTATGGTTGAGTTACAGTAATAGAACACTATGGTTGAGTTACAGTAGTATAACACTATGGTTTAGTTACAGTAATAGAACACTGTGGTTTAGTTACAGTAATAGAACACTATAGTTACAGTAATATAACACTATAGTTACAGTAATATAACAATATAGTTACAGTAATATAACACTATAGTTACAGTAATATAACACTATAGTTACAGTAATAGAACACTATGGTTGAGTTACAGTAATAGAACACTATGGTTTAGTTACAGTAATAGAACACTATAGTTACAGTAATAGAACACTATAGTTACAGTAATAGAACACTATGGTTTAGTTACAGTAATAGAACACTATAGTTACAGTAATAGAACACTATAGTTACAGTAAGAGAACACTATAGTTACAGTAATAGAACACTATGGTTTAGTTACAGTAATAGAACACTTTATTTACAGTAATAGAACACTATAGTTACAGTAATAGAACACTATAGTTACAGTAATAGAACACTATAGTTACAGTAATAGAACACTATAGTTACAGTAATAGAACACTATAGTTACAGTAATAGAACACTATGGTTTAGTTACAGTAATAGAACACTATGGTTTAGTTACAGTAATAGAACACTATGGTTGAGTTACAGTAATAGAACACTATGGTTGAGTTACAGTAATAGAACACTATGGTTGAGTTACAGTATTAGAACACTTTAGTTACAGTAATAGATCACTATGGTTTAGTTACAGTAATAGAACACTATAGTTACAGTAATAGAACACTATGGTTGAGTTACAGTAATAGAACACTATGGTTGAGTTACAGTAATAGAACACTATGGTTTAGTTACAGTAATAGAACACTATGGTTGAGTTACAGTAATAGAACACTATGGTTGAGTTACAGTAATAGAACACTATGGTTGAGTTACAGTAATAGAACACTATGGTTGAGTTACAGTATTAGAACACTTTAGTTACAGTAATAGATCACTATGGTTTAGTTACAGTAATAGAACACTATAGTTACAGTAATAGAACACTATGGTTGAGTTACAGTAATAGAACACTATGGTTGAGTTACAGTAATAGAACACTATGGTTGAGTTACAGTAATAGAACACTATGGTTGAGTTACAGTAATAGAACACTATGGTTGAGTTACAGTAATAGAACACTATGGTTGAGTTACAGTAATAGAACACTATGGTTGAGTTACAGTAATAGAACACTATGGTTGAGTTACAGTAATAGAACACTGTGGTTTAGTTACAGTAACAGAACACTATAGTTACAGTAATATAACACTATAGTTACAGTAATAGAACACTATAGTTGAGTTACAGTAATAGAACACTATAGTTGAGTTACAGTAAAAGAAAACTGTGGTTGAGTTACAGTAATAGAACACTATTGTTTAGTTACAGTAGTATAACACTATGGTTTAGTTACAGTAAAAGAAAACTGTGGTTGAGTTACAGTAATAGAACACTATGGTTGAGTTACAGTTGTATAACACTATGGTTTAGTTACAGTAATAGAACACTATGGTTTAGTTACAGTAATAGAACACTATGGTTGAGTTAAAGTAATTGAACACTATGGTTGAGTTACAGTAATAGAACACTATGGTTGAGTTACAGTAGTATAACACTATGGTTTAGTTACAGTAATAGAACACTGTGGTTTAGTTACAGTAATAGAACACTATAGTTACAGTAATATAACACTATAGTTACAGTAATATAACAATATAGTTACAGTAATATAACACTATAGTTACAGTAATATAACACTATAGTTACAGTAATAGAACACTATGGTTGAGTTACAGTAATAGAACACTATGGTTTAGTTACAGTAATAGAACACTATAGTTACAGTAATAGAACACTATAGTTACAGTAATAGAACACTATGGTTTAGTTACAGTAATAGAACACTATAGTTACAGTAATAGAACACTATAGTTACAGTAAGAGAACACTATAGTTACAGTAATAGAACACTATGGTTTAGTTACAGTAATAGAACACTTTAGTTACAGTAATAGAACACTATAGTTACAGTAATAGAACACTATAGTTACAGTAATAGAACACTATAGTTACAGTAATAGAACACTATAGTTACAGTAATAGAACACTATAGTTACAGTAATCGAACACTATGGTTGAGTTACAGTAATAGAACACTATGGTTGAGTTACAGTAATAGAACACTATGGTTGAGTTACAGTAATAGAACACTATGGTTTAGTTACAGTAATAGAACACTATAGTTACAGTAATAGAACACTATAGTTACAGTAATAGAACACTATAGTTACAGTAATAGAACACTATGGTTTAGTTACAGTAATAGAACACTATGGTTTAGTTACAGTAATATAACACTATGGTTGAGTTACAGTAATAGAACACTATGGTTGAGTTACAGTAATAGAACACTATGGTTGAGTTACAGTAATAGAACACTATGGTTGAGTTACAGTATTAGAACACTTTAGTTACAGTAATAGATCACTATGGTTTAGTTACAGTAATAGAACACTATAGTTACAGTAATAGAACACTATGGTTGAGTTACAGTAATAGAACACTATGGTTGAGTTACAGTAATAGAACACTATGGTTTAGTTACAGTAATAGAACACTATGGTTGAGTTACAGTAATAGAACACTATGGTTGAGTTACAGTAATAGAACACTATGGTTGAGTTACAGTAATAGAACACTATGGTTGAGTTACAGTAATAGAACACTATGGTTGAGTTACAGTAATAGAACACTGTGGTTTAGTTACAGTAACAGAACACTATAGTTACAGTAATATAACACTATAGTTACAGTAATAGAACACTATAGTTGAGTTACAGTAATAGAACACTATAGTTGAGTTACAGTAAAAGAAAACTGTGGTTGAGTTACAGTAATAGAACACTATTGTTTAGTTACAGTAGTATAACACTATGGTTTAGTTACAGTAATAGAACACTATGGTTTAGTTACAGTAATAGAACACTATGGTTGAGGTACAGTAATAGAAAACTATGGTTCAGTTACAGTAATAGAACACTATGGTTGAGTTACAGTAGTATAACACTATGGTTTAGTTACAGTAATAGAACACTGTGGTTTAGTTACAGTAATAGAACACTATAGTTACAGTAATATAACACTATAGTTACAGTAATATAACAATATAGTTACAGTAATATAACACTATAGTTACAGTAATATAACACTATAGTTACAGTAATAGAACACTATGGTTGAGTTACAGTAATAGAACACTATGGTTTAGTTACAGTAATAGAACACTATAGTTACAGTAATAGAACACTATAGTTACAGTAATAGAACACTATGGTTTAGTTACAGTAATAGAACACTATAGTTACAGTAATAGAACACTATAGTTACAGTAATAGAACACTATAGTTACAGTAATAGAACACTATGGTTTAGTTACAGTAATAGAACACTTTAGTTACAGTAATAGAACACTATAGTTACAGTAATAGAACACTATAGTTACAGTAATAGAACACTATAGTTACAGTAATAGAACACTATAGTTACAGCAATAGAACACTATGGTTGAGTTACAGTAATAGAACACTATGGTTTAGTTACAGTAATAGAACACTATGGTTTAGTTACAGTAATAGAACACTATAGTTACAGTAATAGAACACTATAGTTACAGTAATAGAACACTATAGTTACAGTAATAGAACACTATGGTTTAGTTACAGTAATAGAACACTATGGTTTAGTGATAGTAATATATCACTATGGTTGAGTTACAGTAATAGAACACTATGGTTGAGTTACAGTAATAGAACACTATGGTTGAGTTACAGTATTAGAACACTTTAGTTACAGTAATAGATCACTATAGTTGAGTTACAGTAATAGAACACTATGGTTTAGTTACAGTAATAGAACACTATGGTTTAGTTACAGTAATAGAACACTATGGTTGAGTTACAGTAATAGAACACTATGGTTGAGTTACAGTAATAGAACACTATGGTTGAGTTACAGTAATAGAACACTATGGTTTAGTTACAGTAATAGAACACTATAGTTGAGTTACAGTAATAGAACACTATGGTTGAGTTACAGTAATAGAACACTATGGTTGAGTTACAGTAATAGAACACTATGGTTGAGTTACAGTAATAGAACACTATAGTTGAGTTACAGTATTAGAACACTTTAGTTACAGTAATAGATCACTATAGTTGAGTTACAGTAATAGAACACTATGGTTTAGTTACAGTAATAGAACACTATAGTTGAGTTACAGTAATAGAACACTATGGTTGAGTTACAGTAATAGAACACTATGGTTGAGTTACAGTAATAGAACACTATGGTTGAGTTACAGTAATAGAATACTATGGTTGAGTTACATTAATTGAACACTATAGTTGAGTTACAGTAATAGAACACTATAGTTGAGTTACAGTAATAGAACACTATGGTTGAGTTACAGTAATAGAACACTATGGTTTAGTTACAGTAATAGAACACTATGGTTTAGTTACAGTAATAGAACACTATGGTTTAGTTACAGTAATAGAACACTATGGTTGAGTTACAGCAATAGAACACTATGGTTTAGTTACAGTAATAGAACACTATGGTTGAGTTACAGTAATAGAACACTATAGTTACAGTAATAGAACACTATAGTTACAGTAATAGAACACTATAGTTACAGTAATAGAACACTATGGTTTAGTTACAGTAATAGAACACTATGGTTTAGTGACAGTAATATATCACTATGGTTGAGTTACAGTAATAGAACACTATGGTTGAGTTACAGTAATAGAACACTATGGTTGAGTTACAGTATTAGAACACTTTAGTTACAGTAATAGATCACTATAGTTGAGTTACAGTAATAGAACACTATGGTTTAGTTACAGTAATAGAACACTATGGTTTAGCTACAGTAATAGAACACCATGGTTGAGTTACAGTAATAGAACACTATGGTTGAGTTACAGTAATAGAACACTATGGTTGAGTTACAGTAATAGAACACTATGGTTTAGTTACAGTAATAGAACACTATAGTTGAGTTACAGTAATAGAACACTATGGTTGAGTTACAGTAATAGAACACTATGGTTGAGTTACAGTAATAGAACACTATGGTTGAGTAACAGTAATAGAACACTATAGTTGAGTTACAGTATTAGAACACTTTAGTTACAGTAATAGATCACTATAGTTGAGTTACAGTAATAGAACACTATGGTTTAGTTACAGTAATAGAACACTATAGTTGAGTTACAGTAATAGAACACTATGGTTGAGTTACAGTAATAGAACACTATGGTTGAGTTACAGTAATAGAACACTATGGTTGAGTTACAGTAATAGAACACTATGGTTGAGTTACATTAATTGAACACTATAGTTGAGTTACAGTAATAGAACACTATAGTTGAGTTACAGTAATAGAACACTATGGTTGAGTTACAGTAATAGAACACTATGGTTTAGTTACAGTAATAGAACACTATGGTTTAGTTACAGTAATAGAACACTATGGTTTAGTTACAGTAATAGAACACTATGGTTGAGTTACAGCAATAGAACACTATGGTTTAGTTACAGTAATAGAACACTATGGTTGAGTTACAGTAATAGAACACTATAGTTACAGTAATAGAACACTATGGTTTAGTTATAGTAATAGAACACTATAGTTACAGTAATAGAACACTATAGATGAGTTACAGTAATAGAACACTATAGTTACAGTAATATAACACTATAGTTACAGTAATAGAACACTATAGTTGAGTTACAGTAATAGAACACTATGGTTTAGTTACAGTAATAGAACACTATAGTTACAGTAATAGAACACTATAGTTACAGTAATAGAACACTATGGTTGAGTTACAGTAATAGAACACTATGGTTGAGTTACAGTAATAGAACACTATGGTTGAGTTACAGCAATAGAACACTATGGTTTAGTTACAGTAATAGAACACTATGGTTGAGTTACAGTAATAGAACACTATAGTTACAGTAATAGAACACTATGGTTTAGTTATAGTAATAGAACACTATAGTTACAGTAATAGAACACTATAGTTGAGTTACAGTAATAGAACACTATAGTTACAGTAATATAACACTATAGTTACAGTAATAGAACACTATAGTTGAGTTACAGTAATAGAACACTATGGTTTAGTTACAGTAATAGAACACTATAGTTACAGTAATAGAACACTATAGTTACAGTAATAGAACACTATGGTTTAGTTACAGTAATAGAACACTATTGTTGAGTTACAGTAATAGAACACTATGGTTGAGTTACAGTAATAGAACACTATGGTTTAGTCACAGTAATAGAACACTATGGTTGAGTTACAGTAATAGAACACTATGGTTGAGTTACAGTAATAGAACACTATAGTTACAGTAATAGAACACTATGGTTGAGTTACAGTAATAGAACACAATGGTTTAGTTACAGTAATAGAACACTATGGTTGAGTTACAGTAATAGAACACTATAGTTGAGTTACAGTAATAGAACACTATGGTTGAGTTACAGTAATATAACACTATAGTTACAGTAATAGAACACTGTGGTTTAGTTACAGTAATAGAACACTATGGTTGAGTTACAGCAATAGAACACTATGGTTGAGTTACAGTAATATAACACTATATTTACAGTAATAGAACACTATGGTTTAGTTATAGTAATATAACACTATAGTTACAGTAATAGAACACTATAGTTGAGTTACAGTAATAGAACACTATAGTTACAGTAATAGAACACTATAGTTACAGTAATAGAACACTATAGTTGAGTTACAGTAATAGAACACTATAGTTACAGTAATAGAACACTATAGTTGAGTTACAGTAATAGAACACTATGGTATAGTTACAGTAATAGAACACTATAGTTACAATAATAGAACACTATGGTTTAGTTACAGTAATAGAACACTATAGTTACAGTAATAGAACACTATGGTTTAGTTACAGTAATAGAACACTATGGTTTAGTTACAGTAATAGAACACTATGGTTGAGTTACAGTAATAGAACACTATGGTTGAGTTACAGTAGTATAACACTATGGTTTAGTTACAGTAATAGAACACTGTGGTTTAGTTACAGTAATAGAACACTATAGTTACAGTAATATAACACTATAGTTACAGTAATATAACAATATAGTTACAGTAATATAACACTATAGTTACAGTAATAGAACACTATAGTTACAGTAATAGAACACTATGGTTGAGTTACAATAATAGAACACTATGGTTTAGTTACAGTAATAGAACACTATAGTTACAGTAATAGAACACTATAGTTACAGTAATAGAACACTATGGTTTAGTTACAGTAATAGAACACTATAGTTACAGTAATAGAACACTATAGTTACAGAAATAGAACACTATAGTTACAGTAATAGAACACTATGGTTTAGTTACAGTAATAGAACACTATAGTTACAGTAATAGAACACTATGGTTTAGTTACAGTAATAGAACACTATAGTTACAGTAATAGAACACTTTAGTTACAGTAATAGAACACTATAGTTACAGTAATAGAACACTATAGTTACAGTAATAGAACACTATAGTTACAGTAATAGAACACTATAGTTACAGTAATAGAACACTATGGTTGAGTTACAGTAATAGAACACTATGGTTGAGTTACAGTAATAAAACACTATGGTTGAGTTACAGTAATAGAACACTATGGTTTAGTTACAGTAAGAGAACACTATAGTTACAGTAATAGAACACTATAGTTACAGTAATAGAACACTATAGTTACAGTAATAGAACACTATGGTTGAGTTACAGTAATAGAACACTGTGGTTTAGTTACAGTAATATAACACTATGGTTGAGTTACAGTAATAGAACACTATGGTTGAGTTACAGTAATAGAACACTATGGTTGAGTTACAGTAATAGAACACTATGGTTGAGTTACAGTAATAGAACACTATGGTTGAGTTACATTAATTGAACACTATAGTTGAGTTACAGTAATAGAACACTATAGTTGAGTTACAGTAATAGAACACTATGGTTGAGTTACAGTAATAGAACACTATGGTTTAGTTACAGTAATAGAACACTATGGTTTAGTTACAGTAATAGAACACTATGGTTTAGTTACAGTAATAGAACACTATGGTTGAGTTACAGCAATAGAACACTATGGTTTAGTTACAGTAATAGAACACTATGGTTGAGTTACAGTAATAGAACACTATAGTTACAGTAATAGAACACTATGGTTTAGTTATAGTAATAGAACACTATAGTTACAGTAATAGAACACTATAGATGAGTTACAGTAATAGAACACTATAGTTACAGTAATATAACACTATAGTTACAGTAATAGAACACTATAGTTGAGTTACAGTAATAGAACACTATGGTTTAGTTACAGTAATAGAACACTATAGTTACAGTAATAGAACACTATAGTTACAGTAATAGAACACTATGGTTGAGTTACAGTAATAGAACACTATGGTTGAGTTACAGTAATAGAACACTATGGTTGAGTTACAGCAATAGAACACTATGGTTTAGTTACAGTAATAGAACACTATGGTTGAGTTACAGTAATAGAACACTATAGTTACAGTAATATAACACTATAGTTACAGTAATAGAACACTATAGTTGAGTTACAGTAATAGAACACTATGGTTTAGTTACAGTAATAGAACACTATAGTTACAGTAATAGAACACTATAGTTACAGTAGTAATCAATTTTATTTTATATAGCCCTTCGTACATCAGATAATATCTCGAAGTGCTGTACAGAAACCCAGCCTAAAACCCCAAACAGCTAGAATGCAGGTGTAGAAGCACTCAACCATAGTGTTCTATTACTATAACTATAGTGTTCTATTACTGTAACTATAGTGTTCTATTACTATTAATAGAACACTATGGTTGAGTTACAGTAATAGAACACTATAGTTACAGTAATAGAACACTATAGTTACAGTAATAGAACACTATGGTTTAGTTACAGTAATAGAACACTATTGTTGAGTTACAGTAATAGAACACTATGGTTGAGTTACAGTAATAGAACACTATGGTTTAGTCACAGTAATAGAACACTATGGTTGAGTTACAGTAATAGAACACTATGGTTGAGTTACAGTAATAGAACACTATAGTTACAGTAATAGAACACTATGGTTGAGTTACAGTAATAGAACACAATGGTTTAGTTACAGTAATAGAACACTATGGTTGAGTTACAGTAATAGAACACTATAGTTGAGTTACAGTAATAGAACACTATGGTTGAGTTACAGTAATATAACACTATAGTTACAGTAATAGAACACTGTGGTTTAGTTACAGTAATAGAACACTATGGTTGAGTTACAGCAATAGAACACTATGGTTGAGTTACAGTAATATAACACTATATTTACAGTAATAGAACACTATGGTTTAGTTATAGTAATATAACACTATAGTTACAGTAATAGAACACTATAGTTGAGTTACAGTAATAGAACACTATAGTTACAGTAATAGAACACTATAGTTACAGTAATAGAACACTATAGTTGAGTTACAGTAATAGAACACTATAGTTACAGTAATAGAACACTATAGTTGAGTTACAGTAATAGAACACTATGGTATAGTTACAGTAATAGAACACTATAGTTACAATAATAGAACACTATGGTTTAGTTACAGTAATAGAACACTATAGTTACAGTAATAGAACACTATGGTTTAGTTACAGTAATAGAACACTATGGTTTAGTTACAGTAATAGAACACTATGGTTGAGTTACAGTAATAGAACACTATGGTTGAGTTACAGTAGTATAACACTATGGTTTAGTTACAGTAATAGAACACTGTGGTTTAGTTACAGTAATAGAACACTATAGTTACAGTAATATAACACTATAGTTACAGTAATATAACAATATAGTTACAGTAATATAACACTATAGTTACAGTAATAGAACACTATAGTTACAGTAATAGAACACTATGGTTGAGTTACAATAATAGAACACTATGGTTTAGTTACAGTAATAGAACACTATAGTTACAGTAATAGAACACTATAGTTACAGTAATAGAACACTATGGTTTAGTTACAGTAATAGAACACTATAGTTACAGTAATAGAACACTATAGTTACAGAAATAGAACACTATAGTTACAGTAATAGAACACTATGGTTTAGTTACAGTAATAGAACACTATAGTTACAGTAATAGAACACTATGGTTTAGTTACAGTAATAGAACACTATAGTTACAGTAATAGAACACTTTAGTTACAGTAATAGAACACTATAGTTACAGTAATAGAACACTATAGTTACAGTAATAGAACACTATAGTTACAGTAATAGAACACTATAGTTACAGTAATAGAACACTATGGTTGAGTTACAGTAATAGAACACTATGGTTGAGTTACAGTAATAAAACACTATGGTTGAGTTACAGTAATAGAACACTATGGTTTAGTTACAGTAAGAGAACACTATAGTTACAGTAATAGAACACTATAGTTACAGTAATAGAACACTATAGTTACAGTAATAGAACACTATGGTTGAGTTACAGTAATAGAACACTGTGGTTTAGTTACAGTAATATAACACTATGGTTGAGTTACAGTAATAGAACACTATGGTTGAGTTACAGTAATAGAACACTATGGTTGAGTTACAGTAATAGAACACTATGGTTGAGTTACAGTAATAGAACACTATGGTTGAGTTACATTAATTGAACACTATAGTTGAGTTACAGTAATAGAACACTATAGTTGAGTTACAGTAATAGAACACTATGGTTGAGTTACAGTAATAGAACACTATGGTTTAGTTACAGTAATAGAACACTATGGTTTAGTTACAGTAATAGAACACTATGGTTTAGTTACAGTAATAGAACACTATGGTTGAGTTACAGCAATAGAACACTATGGTTTAGTTACAGTAATAGAACACTATGGTTGAGTTACAGTAATAGAACACTATAGTTACAGTAATAGAACACTATGGTTTAGTTATAGTAATAGAACACTATAGTTACAGTAATAGAACACTATAGATGAGTTACAGTAATAGAACACTATAGTTACAGTAATATAACACTATAGTTACAGTAATAGAACACTATAGTTGAGTTACAGTAATAGAACACTATGGTTTAGTTACAGTAATAGAACACTATAGTTACAGTAATAGAACACTATAGTTACAGTAATAGAACACTATGGTTGAGTTACAGTAATAGAACACTATGGTTGAGTTACAGTAATAGAACACTATGGTTGAGTTACAGCAATAGAACACTATGGTTTAGTTACAGTAATAGAACACTATGGTTGAGTTACAGTAATAGAACACTATAGTTACAGTAATATAACACTATAGTTACAGTAATAGAACACTATAGTTGAGTTACAGTAATAGAACACTATGGTTTAGTTACAGTAATAGAACACTATAGTTACAGTAATAGAACACTATAGTTACAGTAGTAATCAATTTTATTTTATATAGCCCTTCGTACATCAGATAATATCTCGAAGTGCTGTACAGAAACCCAGCCTAAAACCCCAAACAGCTAGAATGCAGGTGTAGAAGCACTCAACCATAGTGTTCTATTACTATAACTATAGTGTTCTATTACTGTAACTATAGTGTTCTATTACTATTAATAGAACACTATGGTTGAGTTACAGTAATAGAACACTATGGTTGAGTTACAGTAATAGAACACTATGGTTTAGTTACAGTAATAGAACACTATGGTTTAGTTACAGTAATAGAACACTATGGTTGAGTTACAGCAATAGAACACTATGGTTTAGTTACAGTAATAGAACACTATGGTTGAGTTACAGTAATAGAACACTATAGTTACAGTAATAGAACACTATGGTTTAGTTATAGTAATAGAACACTATAGTTACAGTAATAGAACACTATAGATGAGTTACAGTAATAGAACACTATAGTTACAGTAATATAACACTATAGTTACAGTAATAGAACACTATAGTTGAGTTACAGTAATAGAACACTATGGTTTAGTTACAGTAATAGAACACTATAGTTACAGTAATAGAACACTATAGTTACAGTAATAGAACACTATGGTTGAGTTACAGTAATAGAACACTATGGTTGAGTTACAGCAATAGAACACTATGGTTTAGTTACAGTAATAGAACACTATGGTTGAGTTACAGTAATAGAACACTATAGTTACAGTAATAGAACACTATGGTTTAGTTATAGTAATAGAACACTATAGTTACAGTAATAGAACACTATAGTTGAGTTACAGTAATAGAACACTATAGTTACAGTAATATAACACTATAGTTACAGTAATAGAACACTATAGTTGAGTTACAGTAATAGAACACTATGGTTTAGTTACAGTAATAGAACACTATAGTTACAGTAATAGAACACTATAGTTACAGTAATAGAACACTATGGTTTAGTTACAGTAATAGAACACTATTGTTGAGTTACAGTAATAGAACACTATGGTTGAGTTACAGTAATAGAACACTATGGTTTAGTGACAGTAATAGAACACTATGGTTGAGTTACAGTAATAGAACACTATGGTTGAGTTACAGTAATAGAACACTATAGTTACAGTAATAGAACACTATGGTTGAGTTACAGTAATAGAACACAATGGTTTAGTTACAGTAATAGAACACTATTGTTGAGTTACAGTAATAGAACACTATAGTTGAGTTACAGTAATAGAACACTATGGTTGAGTTACAGTAATATAACACTATAGTTACAGTAATAGAACAGTGTGGTTTAGTTACAGTAATAGAACACTATGGTTGAGTTACAGCAATAGAACACTATGGTTGAGTTACAGTAATATAACACTATATTTACAGTAATAGAACACTATGGTTTAGTTATAGTAATATAACACTATAGTTACAGTAATAGAACACTATAGTTGAGTTACAGTAATAGAACACTATAGTTACAGTAATAGAACACTATAGTTACAGTAATAGAACACTATAGTTGAGTTACAGTAATAGAACACTATAGTTACAGTAATAGAACACTATAGTTGAGTTACAGTAATAGAACACTATGGTATAGTTACAGTAATAGAACACTATAGTTACAGTAATAGAACACTATGGTTTAGTTACAGTAATAGAACACTATAGTTACAGTAATAGAACACTATGGTTTAGTTACAGTAATAGAACACTATGGTTTAGTTACAGTAATAGAACACTATGGTTGAGTTACAGTAATAGAACACTATGGTTGAGTTACAGTAGTATAACACTATGGTTTAGTTACAGTAATAGAACACTGTGGTTTAGTTACAGTAATAGAACACTATAGTTACAGTAATATAACACTATAGTTACAGTAATATAACAATATAGTTACAGTAATATAACACTATAGTTACAGTAATAGAACACTATAGTTACAGTAATAGAACACTATGGTTGAGTTACAATAATAGAACACTATGGTTTAGTTACAGTAATAGAACACTATAGTTACAGTAATAGAACACTATGGTTTAATTACAGTAATAGAACACTATGGTTTAGTTACAGTAATAGAACACTATGGTTTAGTTACAGTAATAGAACACTATGGTTGAGTTACAGTAATAGAACACTATAGTTACAGTAATAGAACACTATGGTTTAGTTATAGTAATAGAACACTATAGTTACAGTAATAGAACACTATAGATGAGTTACAGTAATAGAACACTATAGTTACAGTAATATAACACTATAGTTACAGTAATAGAACACTATAGTTGAGTTACAGTAATAGAACACTATGGTTTAGTTACAGTAATAGAACACTATAGTTACAGTAATAGAACACTATAGTTACAGTAATAGAACACTATGGTTGAGTTACAGTAATAGAACACTATGGTTGAGTTACAGCAATAGAACACTATGGTTTAGTTACAGTAATAGAACACTATGGTTGAGTTACAGTAATAGAACACTATAGTTACAGTAATAGAACACTATGGTTTAGTTATAGTAATAGAACACTATAGTTACAGTAATAGAACACTATAGTTGAGTTACAGTAATAGAACACTATAGTTACAGTAATATAACACTATAGTTACAGTAATAGAACACTATAGTTGAGTTACAGTAATAGAACACTATGGTTTAGTTACAGTAATAGAACACTATAGTTACAGTAATAGAACACTATAGTTACAGTAATAGAACACTATGGTTTAGTTACAGTAATAGAACACTATTGTTGAGTTACAGTAATAGAACACTATGGTTGAGTTACAGTAATAGAACACTATGGTTTAGTGACAGTAATAGAACACTATGGTTGAGTTACAGTAATAGAACACTATGGTTGAGTTACAGTAATAGAACACTATAGTTACAGTAATAGAACACTATGGTTGAGTTACAGTAATAGAACACAATGGTTTAGTTACAGTAATAGAACACTATTGTTGAGTTACAGTAATAGAACACTATAGTTGAGTTACAGTAATAGAACACTATGGTTGAGTTACAGTAATATAACACTATAGTTACAGTAATAGAACAGTGTGGTTTAGTTACAGTAATAGAACACTATGGTTGAGTTACAGCAATAGAACACTATGGTTGAGTTACAGTAATATAACACTATATTTACAGTAATAGAACACTATGGTTTAGTTATAGTAATATAACACTATAGTTACAGTAATAGAACACTATAGTTGAGTTACAGTAATAGAACACTATAGTTACAGTAATAGAACACTATAGTTACAGTAATAGAACACTATAGTTGAGTTACAGTAATAGAACACTATAGTTACAGTAATAGAACACTATAGTTGAGTTACAGTAATAGAACACTATGGTTTAGTTACAGTAATAGAACACTATAGTTACAGTAATAGAACACTATGGTTTAGTTACAGTAATAGAACACTATAGTTACAGTAATAGAACACTATGGTTTAGTTACAGTAATAGAACACTATGGTTTAGTTACAGTAATAGAACACTATGGTTGAGTTACAGTAATAGAACACTATGGTTGAGTTACAGTAGTATAACACTATGGTTTAGTTACAGTAATAGAACACTGTGGTTTAGTTACAGTAATAGAACACTATAGTTACAGTAATATAACACTATAGTTACAGTAATATAACAATATAGTTACAGTAATAGAACACTATAGTTGAGTTACAGTAATAGAACACTATAGTTACAGTAATAGAACACTATAGTTACAGTAATAGAACACTATAGTTGAGTTACAGTAATAGAACACTATAGTTACAGTAATAGAACACTATAGTTGAGTTACAGTAATAGAACACTATGGTTTAGTTACAGTAATAGAACACTATAGTTACAGTAATAGAACACTATGGTTTAGTTACAGTAATAGAACACTATAGTTACAGTAATAGAACACTATGGTTTAGTTACAGTAATAGAACACTATGGTTTAGTTACAGTAATAGAAAACTATGGTTGAGTTACAGTAATAGAACACTATGGTTGAGTTACAGTAGTATAACACTGTGGTTTAGTTACAGTAATAGAACACTATAGTTACAGTAATATAACACTATAGTTACAGTAATATAACAATATAGTTACAGTAATATAACAATATAGTTACAGTAATATAACACTATAGTTACAGTAATAGAACACTATAGTTACAGTAATAGAACACTATGGTTGAGTTACAATAATAGAACACTATGGTTTAGTTACAGTAATAGAACACTATAGTTACAGTAATAGAACACTATAGTTACAGTAATAGAACACTATGGTTTAGTTACAGTAATAGAACACTATAGTTACAGTAATAGAACACTATAGTTACAGTAATAGAACACTATAGTTACAGTAATAGAACACTATGGTTTAGTTACAGTAATAGAACACTTTAGTTACAGTAATAGAACACTATAGTTACAGTAATAGAACACTATAGTTACAGTAATAGAACACTATAGTTACAGTAATAGAACACTATAGTTACAGTAATAGAACACTATAGTTACAGTAATAGAACACTATGGTTGAGTTACAGTAATAGAACACTATGGTTGAGTTACAGTAATAGAACACTATGGTTTAGTTACAGTAAGAGAACACTATAGTTACAGTAATAGAACACTATAGTTACAGTAATAGAACACTATAGTTACAGTAATAGAACACTATGGTTTAGTTACAGTAATAGAACACTGTGGTTTAGTTACAGTAATAGAACACTATGGTTGAGTTACAGTAATAGAACACTATGGTTGAGTTACAGTAATAGAACACTATGGTTGAGTTACAGTAATAGAACACTATGGTTGAGTTACAGTAATAGAACACTATGGTTGAGTTACATTAATTGAACACTATAGTTGAGTTACAGTAATAGAACACTATAGTTGAGTTACAGTAATAGAACACTATGGTTGAGTTACAGTAATAGAACACTATGGTTTAGTTACAGTAATAGAACACTATGGTTTAGTTACAGTAATAGAACACTATGGTTTAGTTACAGTAATAGAACACTATGGTTGAGTTACAGCAATAGAACACTATGGTTTAGTTACAGTAATAGAACACTATGGTTGAGTTACAGTAATAGAACACTATAGTTACAGTAATAGAACACTATGGTTTAGTTATAGTAATAGAACACTATAGTTACAGTAATAGAACACTATAGATGAGTTACAGTAATAGAACACTATAGTTACAGTAATATAACACTATAGTTACAGTAATAGAACACTATAGTTGAGTTACAGTAATAGAACACTATGGTTTAGTTACAGTAATAGAACACTATAGTTACAGTAATAGAACACTATAGTTACAGTAATAGAACACTATGGTTGAGTTACAGTAATAGAACACTATGGTTGAGTTACAGTAATAGAACACTATGGTTGAGTTACAGCAATAGAACACTATGGTTTAGTTACAGTAATAGAACACTATGGTTGAGTTACAGTAATAGAACACTATAGTTACAGTAATAGAACACTATGGTTTAGTTATAGTAATAGAACACTATAGTTACAGTAATAGAACACTATAGTTGAGTTACAGTAATAGAACACTATAGTTACAGTAATATAACACTATAGTTACAGTAATAGAACACTATAGTTGAGTTACAGTAATAGAACACTATGGTTTAGTTACAGTAATAGAACACTATAGTTACAGTAATAGAACACTATAGTTACAGTAATAGAACACTATGGTTTAGTTACAGTAATAGAACACTATAGTTACAGTAATAGAACACTATAGTTACAGTAATAATCAATTTTATTTTATATAGCCCTTCGTACATCAGATAATATCTCGAAGTGCTGTACAGAAACCCAGCCTAAAACCCCAAACAGCTAGAATGCAGGTGTAGAAGCACTCAACCATAGTGTTCTATTACTGTAACTATAGTGTTCTATTACTGTAACTATAGTGTTCTATTACTATTAATAGAACACTATGGTTGAGTTACAGTAATAGAACACTATGGTTTAGTTACAGTAATAGAACACTATGGTTGAGTTACAGTAATAGAACACTATGGTTGAGTTACAGTAATAGAATACTATGGTTACAGTAATAGAACACTATGGTTGAGTTACAGTAATAGAACACAATGGTTTAGTTACAGTAATAGAACACTATGGTTGAGTTACAGTAATAGAACACTATAGTTGAGTTACAGTAATAGAACACTATGGTTGAGTTACAGTAATATAACACTATAGTTACAGTAATAGAACACTGTGGTTTAGTTACAGTAATAGAACACTATGGTTGAGTTACAGCAATAGAACACTATGGTTGAGTTACAGTAATATAACACTATATTTACAGTAATAGAACACTATGGTTTAGTTATAGTAATATAACACTATAGTTGAGTTACAGTAATAGAACACTATAGTTACAGTAATAGAACACTATAGTTACAGTAATAGAACACTATAGTTACAGTAATAGAACACTATGGTTGAGTTACAGTAATAGAACACTATAGTTGAGTTACAGTATTAGAACACTTTAGTTACAGTAATAGATCACTATAGTTGAGTTACAGTAATAGAACACTATGGTTTACTTACAGTAATAGAACACTATAGTTGAGTTACAGTAATAGAACACTATGGTTGAGTTACAGTAATAGAACACTATGGTTGAGTTACAGTAATAGAACACTATGGTTGAGTTACAGTAATAGAACACTATGGTTGAGTTACATTAATTGAACACTATAGTTGAGTTACAGTAATAGAACACTATAGTTGAGTTACAGTAATAGAACACTATGGTTGAGTTACAGTAATAGAACACTATGGTTTAGTTACAGTAATAGAAAACTATGGTTTAGTTACAGTAATAGAACACTATGGTTTAGTTACAGTAATAGAACACTATGGTTGAGTTACAGCAATAGAACACTATGGTTTAGTTACAGTAATAGAACACTATGGTTGAGTTACAGTAATAGAACACTATAGTTACAGTAATAGAACACTATGGTTTAGTTATAGTAATAGAACACTATAGTTACAGTAATAGAACACTATAGATGAGTTACAGTAATAGAACACTATAGTTACAGTAATATAACACTATAGTTACAGTAATAGAACACTATAGTTGAGTTACAGTAATAGAACACTATGGTTTAGTTACAGTAATAGAACACTATAGTTACAGTAATAGAACACTATAGTTACAGTAATAGAACACTATGGTTGAGTTACAGTAATAGAAAACTATGGTTGAGTTACAGCAATAGAACACTATGGTTTAGTTACAGTAATATAACACTATGGTTGAGTTACAGTAATAGAACACTATAGTTACAGTAATAGAACACTATGGTTTAGTTATAGTAATAGAACACTATAGTTACAGTAATAGAACACTATAGTTGAGTTACAGTAATAGAACACTATAGTTACAGTAATATAACACTATAGTTACAGTAATAGAACACTATAGTTGAGTTACAGTAATAGAACACTATGGTTTAGTTACAGTAATAGAACACTATAGTTACAGTAATAGAACACTATAGTTACAGTAATAGAACACTATGGTTTAGTTACAGTAATAGAACACTATTGTTGAGTTACAGTAATAGAACACTATGGTTGAGTTACAGTAATAGAACACTATGGTTTAGTTACAGTAATAGAACACTATGGTTGAGTTACAGTAATAGAACACTATGGTTGAGTTACAGTAATAGAACACTATAGTTACAGTAATAGAACACTATGGTTGAGTTACAGTAATAGAACACAATGGTTTAGTTACAGTAATAGAACACTATGGTTGAGTTACAGTAATAGAACACTATGGTTGAGTTACAGTAATATAACACTATAGTTACAGTAATAGAACACTGTGGTTTAGTTACAGTAATAGAACACTATGGTTGAGTTACAGCAATAGAACACTATGGTTGAGTTACAGTAATATAACACTATATTTACAGTAATAGAACACTATGGTTTAGTTATAGTAATATAACACTATAGTTACAGTAATAGAACACTATAGTTGAGTTACAGTAATAGAACACTATAGTTGAGTTACAGTAATAGAACACTATGGTTGAGTTACAGTAATATAACACTATAGTTACAGTAATAGAACACCATGGTTTAGTTACAGTAATAGAACACTATGGTTTAGTTGCAGTAATAGAACACTATGGTTGAGTTACAGTAATAGAACACTATGGTTGAGTTACAGCAATAGAACACTATGGTTTAGTTACAGCAATAGAACACTATGGTTTAGTTACAGTAATAGAACACTATGGTTTAGTTACAGTAATAGAACACTATGGTTGAGTTACAGTAATAGAACACTATAGTTACAGTAATAGAACACTATGCTTTAGTTATAGTAATAGAACACTATGGTTGAGTTACAGTAATAGAACACTATAGTTACAGTAATAGAACACTATGGTTTAGTTATAGTAATAGAACACTATAGTTACAGTAATAGAACACTATAGATGAGTTACAGTAATAGAACACTATAGTTACAATAATATAACACTATAGTTACAGTAATAGAACACTATAGTTGAGTTACAGTAATAGAACACTATGGTTTAGTTACAGTAATAGAACACTATAGTTACAGTAATAGAACACTATAGTTACAGTAATAGAACACTATGGTTGAGTTACAGTAATAGAAAACTATGGTTGAGTTACAGCAATAGAACACTATGGTTTAGTTACAGTAATATAACACTATGGTTGAGTTACAGTAATAGAACACTATAGTTACAGTAATAGAACACTATGGTTTAGTTATAGTAATAGAACACTATAGTTACAGTAATAGAACACTATAGTTGAGTTACAGTAATAGAACACTATAGTTACAGTAATATAACACTATAGTTACAGTAATAGAACACTATAGTTGAGTTACAGTAATAGAACACTATGGTTTAGTTACAGTAATAGAACACTATAGTTACAGTAATAGAACACTATAGTTACAGTAATAGAACACTATGGTTTAGTTACAGTAATAGAACACTATTGTTGAGTTACAGTAATAGAACACTATGGTTGAGTTACAGTAATAGAACACTATGGTTTAGTTACAGTAATAGAACACTATGGTTGAGTTACAGTAATAGAACACTATGGTTGAGTTACAGTAATAGAACACTATAGTTACAGTAATAGAACACTATGGTTGAGTTACAGTAATAGAACACAATGGTTTAGTTACAGTAATAGAACACTATGGTTGAGTTACAGTAATAGAACACTATGGTTGAGTTACAGTAATATAACACTATAGTTACAGTAATAGAACACTGTGGTTTAGTTACAATAATAGAACACTATGGTTGAGTTACAGCAATAGAACACTATGGTTGAGTTACAGTAATATAACACTATATTTACAGTAATAGAACACTATGGTTTAGTTATAGTAATATAACACTATAGTTACAGTAATAGAACACTATAGTTGAGTTACAGTAATAGAACACTATAGTTGAGTTACAGTAATAGAACACTATGGTTGAGTTACAGTAATATAACACTATAGTTACAGTAATAGAACACTATGGTTTAGTTACAGTAATAGAACACTATGGTTTAGTTGCAGTAATAGAACACTATGGTTGAGTTACAGTAATAGAACACTATGGTTGAGTTACAGCAATAGAACACTATGGTTTAGTTACAGCAATAGAACACTATGGTTTAGTTACAGTAATAGAACACTATGGTTTAGTTACAGTAATAGAACACTATGGTTGAGTTACAGTAATAGAACACTATAGTTACAGTAATAGAACACTATGCTTTAGTTATAGTAATAGAACACTATTGTTGAGTTACAGTAATAGAACACTATGGTTGAGTTACAGTAATAGAACACTATGGTTTAGTGACAGTAATAGAACACTATGGTTGAGTTACAGTAATAGAACACTATGGTTGAGTTACAGTAATAGAACACTATAGTTACAGTAATAGAACACTATGGTTGAGTTACAGTAATAGAACACAATGGTTTAGTTACAGTAATAGAACACTATTGTTGAGTTACAGTAATAGAACACTATAGTTGAGTTACAGTAATAGAACACTATGGTTGAGTTACAGTAATATAACACTATAGTTACAGTAATAGAACAGTGTGGTTTAGTTACAGTAATAGAACACTATGGTTGAGTTACAGTAATAGAACACTATGGTTTAGTTACAGTAAGAGAACACTATAGTTACAGTAATAGAACACTATAGTTACAGTAATAGAACACTATAGTTACAGTAATAGAACACTATGGTTTAGTTACAGTAATAGAACACTGTGGTTTAGTTACAGTAATAGAACACTATGGTTGAGTTACAGTAATAGAACACTATGGTTGAGTTACAGTAATAGAACACTATGGTTGAGTTACAGTAATAGAACACTATGGTTGAGTAACAGTAATAGAACACTATGGTTGAGTTACATTAATTGAACACTATAGTTGAGTTACAGTAATAGAACACTATAGTTGAGTTACAGTAATAGAACACTATGGTTGAGTTACAGTAATAGAACACTATGGTTTAGTTACAGTAATAGAACACTATGGTTTAGTTACAGTAATAGAACACTATGGTTTAGTTACAGTAATAGAACACTATGGTTGAGTTACAGCAATAGAACACTATGGTTTAGTTACAGTAATAGAACACTATGGTTGAGTTACAGTAATAGAACACTATAGTTACAGTAATAGAACACTATGGTTTAGTTATAGTAATAGAACACTATAGTTACAGTAATAGAACACTATAGATGAGTTACAGTAATAGAACACTATAGTTACAGTAATATAACACTATAGTTACAGTAATAGAACACTATAGTTGAGTTACAGTAATAGAACACTATGGTTTAGTTACAGTAATAGAACACTATAGTTACAGTAATAGAACACTATAGTTACAGTAATAGAACACTATGGTTGAGTTACAGTAATAGAACACTATGGTTGAGTTACAGTAATAGAACACTATGGTTGAGTTACAGCAATAGAACACTATGGTTTAGTTACAGTAATAGAACACTATGGTTGAGTTACAGTAATAGAACACTATGGTTTAGTTACAGTAATAGAACACTATGGTTGAGTTACAGCAATAGAACACTATGGTTTAGTTACAGTAATAGAACACTATGGTTGAGTTACAGTAATAGAACACTATAGTTACAGTAATAGAACACTATGGTTTAGTTATAGTAATAGAACACTATAGTTACAGTAATAGAACACTATAGATGAGTTACAGTAATAGAACACTATAGTTACAGTAATATAACACTATAGTTACAGTAATAGAACACTATAGTTGAGTTACAGTAATAGAACACTATGGTTTAGTTACAGTAATAGAACACTATAGTTACAGTAATAGAACACTATAGTTACAGTAATAGAACACTATGGTTGAGTTACAGTAATAGAACACTATGGTTGAGTTACAGTAATAGAACACTATGGTTGAGTTACAGCAATAGAACACTATGGTTTAGTTACAGTAATAGAACACTATGGTTGAGTTACAGTAATAGAACACTATAGTTACAGTAATAGAACACTATGGTTTAGTTATAGTAATAGAACACTATAGTTACAGTAATAGAACACCATAGTTGAGTTACAGTAATAGAACACTATAGTTACAGTAATATAACACTATAGTTACAGTAATATAACACTATAGTTGAGTTACAGTAATAGAACACTATGGTTTAGTTACAGTAATAGAACACTATAGTTACAGTAATAGAACACTATAGTTACAGTAATAGAACACTATGGTTTAGTTACAGTAATAGAACACTATAGTTACAGTAATAGAACACTATAGTTACAGTAATAATCAATTTTATTTTATATAGCCCTTCGTACATCAGATAATATCTCGAAGTGCTGTACAGAAACCCAGCCTAAAACCCCAAACAGCTAGAATGCAGGTGTAGAAGCACTCAACCATAGTGTTCTATTACTGTAACTATAGTGTTCTATTACTGTAACTATAGTGTTCTATTACTATTAATAGAACACTATGGTTGAGTTACAGTAATAGAACACTATGGTTTAGTTACAGTAATAGAACACTATGGTTGAGTTACAGTAATAGAACACTATGGTTGAGTTACAGTAATAGAATACTATGGTTACAGTAATAGAACACTATGGTTGAGTTACAGTAATAGAACACAATGGTTTAGTTACAGTAATAGAACACTATGGTTGAGTTACAGTAATAGAACACTATAGTTGAGTTACAGTAATAGAACACTATGGTTGAGTTACAGTAATATAACACTATAGTTACAGTAATAGAACACTGTGGTTTAGTTACAGTAATAGAACACTATGGTTGAGTTACAGCAATAGAACACTATGGTTGAGTTACAGTAATATAACACTATATTTACAGTAATAGAACACTATGGTTTAGTTATAGTAATATAACACTATAGTTGAGTTACAGTAATAGAACACTATAGTTACAGTAATAGAACACTATAGTTACAGTAATAGAACACTATAGTTACAGTAATAGAACACTATGGTTGAGTTACAGTAATAGAACACTATAGTTGAGTTACAGTATTAGAACACTTTAGTTACAGTAATAGATCACTATAGTTGAGTTACAGTAATAGAACACTATGGTTTAGTTACAGTAATAGAACACTATAGTTGAGTTACAGTAATAGAACACTATGGTTGAGTTACAGTAATAGAACACTATGGTTGAGTTACAGTAATAGAACACTATGGTTGAGTTACAGTAATAGAACACTATGGTTGAGTTACAGTAATAGAACACTATGGTTGAGTTACATTAATTGAACACTATAGTTGAGTTACAGTAATAGAACACTATAGTTGAGTTACAGTAATAGAACACTATGGTTGAGTTACAGTAATAGAACACTATGGTTTAGTTACAGTAATAGAAAACTATGGTTTAGTTACAGTAATAGAACACTATGGTTTAGTTACAGTAATAGAACACTATGGTTGAGTTACAGCAATAGAACACTATGGTTTAGTTACAGTAATAGAACACTATGGTTGAGTTACAGTAATAGAACACTATAGTTACAGTAATAGAACACTATGGTTTAGTTATAGTAATAGAACACTATAGTTACAGTAATAGGACACTATAGATGAGTTACAGTAATAGAACACTATAGTTACAGTAATATAACACTATAGTTACAGTAATAGAACACTATAGTTGAGTTACAGTAATAGAACACTATGGTTTAGTTACAGTAATAGAACACTATAGTTACAGTAATAAAACACTATAGTTACAGTAATAGAACACTATGGTTGAGTTACAGTAATAGAAAACTATGGTTGAGTTACAGCAATAGAACACTATGGTTTAGTTACAGTAATATAACACTATGGTTGAGTTACAGTAATAGAACACTATAGTTACAGTAATAGAACACTATGGTTTAGTTATAGTAATAGAACACTATAGTTACAGTAATAGAACACTATAGTTGAGTTACAGTAATAGAACACTATAGTTACAGTAATATAACACTATAGTTACAGTAATAGAACACTATAGTTGAGTTACAGTAATAGAACACTATGGTTTAGTTACAGTAATAGAACACTATAGTTACAGTAATAGAACACTATAGTTACAGTAATAGAACACTATGGTTTAGTTACAGTAATAGAACACTATTGTTGAGTTACAGTAATAGAACACTATGGTTGAGTTACAGTAATAGAACACTATGGTTTAGTTACAGTAATAGAACACTATGGTTGAGTTACAGTAATAGAACACTATGGTTGAGTTACAGTAATAGAACACTATAGTTACAGTAATAGAACACTATGGTTGAGTTACAGTAATAGAACACAATGGTTTAGTTACAGTAATAGAACACTATGGTTGAGTTACAGTAATAGAACACTATGGTTGAGTTACAGTAATATAACACTATAGTTACAGTAATAGAACACTGTGGTTTAGTTACAGTAATAGAACACTATGGTTGAGTTACAGCAATAGAACACTATGGTTGAGTTACAGTAATATAACACTATATTTACAGTAATAGAACACTATGGTTTAGTTATAGTAATATAACACTATAGTTACAGTAATAGAACACTATAGTTGAGTTACAGTAATAGAACACTATAGTTGAGTTACAGTAATAGAACACTATGGTTGAGTTACAGTAATATAACACTATAGTTACAGTAATAGAACACTATGGTTTAGTTACAGTAATAGAACACTATGGTTTAGTTGCAGTAATAGAACACTATGGTTGAGTTACAGTAATAGAACACTATGGTTGAGTTACAGCAATAGAACACTATGGTTTAGTTACAGCAATAGAACACTATGGTTTAGTTACAGTAATAGAACACTATGGTTTAGTTACAGTAATAGAACACTATGGTTGAGTTACAGTAATAGAAAACTATAGTTACAGTAATAGAACACTATGCTTTAGTTATAGTAATAGAACACTATTGTTGAGTTACAGTAATAGAACACTATGGTTGAGTTACAGTAATAGAACACTATGGTTTAGTGACAGTAATAGAACACTATGGTTGAGTTACAGTAATAGAACACTATGGTTGAGTTACAGTAATAGAACACTATAGTTACAGTAATAGAACACTATGGTTGAGTTACAGTAATAGAAGACAATGGTTTAGTTACAGTAATAGAACACTATTGTTGAGTTACAGTAATAGAACACTATAGTTGAGTTACAGTAATAGAACACTATGGTTGAGTTACAGTAATATAACACTATAGTTACAGTAATAGAACAGTGTGGTTTAGTTACAGTAATAGAACACTATGGTTGAGTTACAGTAATAGAACACTATGGTTTAGTTACAGTAAGAGAACACTATAGTTACAGTAATAGAACACTATAGTTACAGTAATAGAACACTATAGTTACAGTAATAGAACACTATGGTTTAGTTACAGTAATAGAACACTGTGGTTTAGTTACAGTAATAGAACACTATGGTTGAGTTACAGTAATAGAACACTATGGTTGAGTTACAGTAATAGAACACTATGGTTGAGTTACAGTAATAGAACACTATGGTTGAGTTACAGTAATAGAACACTATGGTTGAGTTACATTAATTGAACACTATAGTTGAGTTACAGTAATAGAACACTATAGTTGAGTTACAGTAATAGAACACTATGGTTGAGTTACAGTAATAGAACACTATGGTTTAGTTACAGTAATAGAACACTATGGTTTAGTTACAGTAATAGAACACTATGGTTTAGTTACAGTAATAGAACACTATGGTTGAGTTACAGTAATAGAACACTATAGTTACAGTAATAGAACACTATGGTTTAGTTATAGTAATAGAACACTATAGTTACAGTAATAGAACACTATAGATGAGTTACAGTAATAGAACACTATAGTTACAGTAATATAACACTATAGTTACAGTAATAGAACACTATAGTTGAGTTACAGTAATAGAACACTATGGTTTAGTTACAGTAATAGAACACTATAGTTACAGTAATAGAACACTATAGTTACAGTAATAGAACACTATGGTTGAGTTACAGTAATAGAACACTATGGTTGAGTTACAGTAATAGAACACTATGGTTGAGTTACAGCAATAGAACACTATGGTTTAGTTACAGTAATAGAACACTATGGTTGAGTTACAGTAATAGAACACTATAGTTACAGTAATAGAACACTATGGTTTAGTTATAGTAATAGAACACTATAGTTACAGTAATAGAACACTATAGTTGAGTTACAGTAATAGAACACTATAGTTACAGTAATATAACACTATAGTTACAGTAATAGAACACTATAGTTGAGTTACAGTAATAGAACACTATGGTTTAGTTACAGTAATAGAACACTATAGTTACAGTAATAGAACACTATAGTTACAGTAATAGAACACTATGGTTTAGTTACAGTAATAGAACACTATGGTTTAGTTACAGTAATAGAACACTATGGTTGAGTTACAGTAATAGAACACTATGGTTGAGTTACAGTAATAGAATACTATGGTTACAGTAATAGAACACTATGGTTGAGTTACAGTAATAGAACACAATGGTTTAGTTACAGTAATAGAACACTATGGTTGAGTTACAGTAATAGAACACTATAGTTGAGTTACAGTAATAGAACACTATGGTTGAGTTACAGTAATATAACACTATAGTTACAGTAATAGAACACTGTGGTTGAGTTACAGTAATAGAACACTATGGTTGAGTTACAGCAATAGAACACTATGGTTGAGTTACAGTAATATAACACTATATTTACAGTAATAGAACACTATGGTTTAGTTATAGTAATATAACACTATAGTTGAGTTACAGTAATAGAACACTATAGTTACAGTAATAGAACACTATAGTTACAGTAATAGAACACTATAGTTACAGTAATAGAACACTATGGTTGAGTTACAGTAATAGAACACTATAGTTGAGTTACAGTATTAGAACACTTTAGTTACAGTAATAGATCACTATAGTTGAGTTACAGTAATAGAACACTATGGTTTAGTTACAGTAATAGAACACTATAGTTGAGTTACAGTAATAGAACACTATGGTTGAGTTACAGTAATAGAACACTATGGTTGAGTTACAGTAATAGAACACTATGGTTGAGTTACAGTAATAGAACACTATGGTTGAGTTACATTAATTGAACACTATAGTTGAGTTACAGTAATAGAACACTATAGTTGAGTTACAGTAATAGAACACTATGGTTGAGTTACAGTAATAGAACACTATGGTTTAGTTACAGTAATAGAAAACTATGGTTTAGTTACAGTAATAGAACACTATGGTTTAGTTACAGTAATAGAACACTATGGTTGAGTTACAGCAATAGAACACTATGGTTTAGTTACAGTAATAGAACACTATGGTTGAGTTACAGTAATAGAACACTATAGTTACAGTAATAGAACACTATGGTTTAGTTATAGTAATAGAACACTATAGTTACAGTAATAGAACACTATAGATGAGTTACAGTAATAGAACACTATAGTTACAGTAATATAACACTATAGTTACAGTAATAGAACACTATAGTTGAGTTACAGTAATAGAACACTATGGTTTAGTTACAGTAATAGAACACTATAGTTACAGTAATAAAACACTATAGTTACAGTAATAGAACACTATGGTTGAGTTACAGTAATAGAAAACTATGGTTGAGTTACAGCAATAGAACACTATGGTTTAGTTACAGTAATATAACACTATGGTTGAGTTACAGTAATAGAACACTATAGTTACAGTAATAGAACACTATGGTTTAGTTATAGTAATAGAACACTATAGTTACAGTAATAGAACACTATAGTTGAGTTACAGTAATAGAACACTATAGTTACAGTAATATAACACTATAGTTACAGTAATAGAACACTATAGTTGAGTTACAGTAATAGAACACTATGGTTTAGTTACAGTAATAGAACACTATAGTTACAGTAATAGAACACTATAGTTACAGTAATAGAACACTATGGTTTAGTTACAGTAATAGAACACTATTGTTGAGTTACAGTAATAGAACACTATGGTTGAGTTACAGTAATAGAACACTATGGTTTAGTTACAGTAATAGAACACTATGGTTGAGTTACAGTAATAGAACACTATGGTTGAGTTACAGTAATAGAACACTATAGTTACAGTAATAGAACACTATGGTTGAGTTACAGTAATAGAACACAATGGTTTAGTTACAGTAATAGAACACTATGGTTGAGTTACAGTAATAGAACACTATGGTTGAGTTACAGTAATATAACACTATAGTTACAGTAATAGAACACTGTGGTTTAGTTACAGTAATAGAACACTATGGTTGAGTTACAGCAATAGAACACTATGGTTGAGTTACAGTAATATAACACTATATTTACAGTAATAGAACACTATGGTTTAGTTATAGTAATATAACACTATAGTTACAGTAATAGAACACTATAGTTGAGTTACAGTAATAGAACACTATAGTTGAGTTACAGTAATAGAACACTATGGTTGAGTTACAGTAATATAACACTATAGTTACAGTAATAGAACACTATGGTTTAGTTACAGTAATAGAACACTATGGTTTAGTTGCAGTAATAGAACACTATGGTTGAGTTACAGTAATAGAACACTATGGTTGAGTTACAGCAATAGAACACTATGGTTTAGTTACAGCAATAGAACACTATGGTTTAGTTACAGTAATAGAACACTATGGTTTAGTTACAGTAATAGAACACTATGGTTGAGTTACAGTAATAGAACACTATAGTTACAGTAATAGAACACTATGCTTTAGTTATAGTAATAGAACACTATTGTTGAGTTACAGTAATAGAACACTATGGTTGAGTTACAGTAATAGAACACTATGGTTTAGTGACAGTAATAGAACACTATGGTTGAGTTACAGTAATAGAACACTATGGTTGAGTTACAGTAATAGAACACTATAGTTACAGTAATAGAACACTATGGTTGAGTTACAGTAATAGAACACAATGGTTTAGTTACAGTAATAGAACACTATTGTTGAGTTACAGTAATAGAACACTATAGTTGAGTTACAGTAATAGAACACTATGGTTGAGTTACAGTAATATAACACTATAGTTACAGTAATAGAACAGTGTGGTTTAGTTACAGTAATAGAACACTATGGTTGAGTTACAGTAATAGAACACTATGGTTTAGTTACAGTAAGAGAACACTATAGTTACAGTAATAGAACACTATAGTTACAGTAATAGAACACTATAGTTACAGTAATAGAACACTATGGTTTAGTTACAGTAATAGAACACTGTGGTTTAGTTACAGTAATAGAACACTATGGTTGAGTTACAGTAATAGAACACTATGGTTGAGTTACAGTAATAGAACACTATGGTTGAGTTACAGTAATAGAACACCATGGTTGAGTTACAGTAATAGAACACTATGGTTGAGTTACATTAATTGAACACTATAGTTGAGTTACAGTAATAGAACACTATAGTTGAGTTACAGTAATAGAACACTATGGTTGAGTTACAGTAATAGAACACTATGGTTTAGTTACAGTAATAGAACACTATGGTTTAGTTACAGTAATAGAACACTATGGTTTAGTTACAGTAATAGAACACTATGGTTGAGTTACAGCAATAGAACACTATGGTTTAGTTACAGTAATAGAACACTATGGTTGAGTTACAGTAATAGAACACTATAGTTACAGTAATAGAACACTATGGTTTAGTTATAGTAATAGAACACTATAGTTACAGTAATAGAACACTATAGATGAGTTACAGTAATAGAACACTATAGTTACAGTAATATAACACTATAGTTACAGTAATAGAACACTATAGTTGAGTTACAGTAATAGAACACTATGGTTTAGTTACAGTAATAGAACACTATAGTTACAGTAATAGAACACTATAGTTACAGTAATAGAACACTATGGTTGAGTTACAGTAATAGAACACTATGGTTGAGTTACAGTAATAGAACACTATGGTTGAGTTACAGCAATAGAACTCTATGGTTTAGTTACAGTAATAGAACACTATGGTTGAGTTACAGTAATAGAACACTATAGTTACAGTAATAGAACACTATGGTTTAGTTATAGTAATAGAACACTATAGTTACAGTAATAGAACACTATAGTTGAGTTACAGTAATAGAACACTATAGTTACAGTAATATAACACTATAGTTACAGTAATAGAACACTATAGTTGAGTTACAGTAATAGAACACTATGGTTTAGTTACAGTAATAGAACACTATAGTTACAGTAATAGAACACTATAGTTACAGTAATAGAACACTATGGTTTAGTTACAGTAATAGAACACTATAGTTACAGTAATAGAACACTATAGTTACAGTAATAATCAATTTTATTTTATATAGCCCTTCGTACATCAGATAATATCTCGAAGTGCTGTACAGAAACCCAGCCTAAAACCCCAAACAGCTAGAATGCAGGTGTAGAAGCACTCAACCATAGTGTTCTATTACTGTAACTATAGTGTTCTATTACTGTAACTATAGTGTTCTATTACTATTAATAGAACACTATGGTTGAGTTACAGTAATAGAACACTATGGTTTAGTTACAGTAATAGAACACTATGGTTGAGTTACAGTAATAGAACACTATGGTTCAGTTACAGTAATAGAATACTATGGTTACAGTAATAGAACACTATGGTTGAGTTACAGTAATAGAACACAATGGTTTAGTTACAGTAATAGAACACTATGGTTGAGTTACAGTAATAGAACACTATAGTTGAGTTACAGTAATAGAACACTATGGTTGAGTTACAGTAATATAACACTATAGTTACAGTAATAGAACACTGTGGTTTAGTTACAGTAATAGAACACTATGGTTGAGTTACAGCAATAGAACACTATAGTTGAGTTACAGTAATATAACACTATATTTACAGTAATAGAACACTATGGTTTAGTTATAGTAATATAACACTATAGTTGAGTTACAGTAATAGAACACTATAGTTACAGTAATAGAACACTATAGTTACAGTAATAGAACACTATAGTTACAGTAATAGAACACTATGGTTGAGTTACAGTAATAGAACACTATAGTTGAGTTACAGTATTAGAACACTTTAGTTACAGTAATAGATCACTATAGTTGAGTTACAGTAATAGAACACTATGGTTTAGTTACAGTAATAGAACACTATAGTTGAGTTACAGTAATAGAACACTATGGTTGAGTTACAGTAATAGAACACTATGGTTGAGTTACAGTAATAGAACACTATGGTTGAGTTACAGTAATAGAACACTATGGTTGAGTTACATTAATTGAACACTATAGTTGAGTTACAGTAATAGAACACTATAGTTGAGTTACAGTAATAGAACACTATGGTTGAGTTACAGTAATAGAACACTATGGTTTAGTTACAGTAATAGAAAACTATGGTTTAGTTACAGTAATAGAACACTATGGTTTAGTTACAGTAATAGAACACTATGGTTGAGTTACAGCAATAGAACACTATGGTTTAGTTACAGTAATAGAACACTATGGTTGAGTTACAGTAATAGAACACTATAGTTACAGTAATAGAACACTATGGTTTAGTTATAGTAATAGAACACTATAGTTACAGTAATAGAACACTATAGATGAGTTACAGTAATAGAACACTATAGTTACAGTAATATAACACTATAGTTACAGTAATAGAACACTATAGTTGAGTTACAGTAATAGAACACTATGGTTTAGTTACAGTAATAGAACACTATAGTTACAGTAATAGAACACTATAGTTACAGTAATAGAACACTATGGTTGAGTTACAGTAATAGAAAACTATGGTTGAGTTACAGCAATAGAACACTATGGTTTAGTTACAGTAATATAACACTATGGTTGAGTTACAGTAATAGAACACTATAGTTACAGTAATAGAACACTATGGTTTAGTTATAGTAATAGAACACTATAGTTACAGTAATAGAACACTATAGTTGAGTTACAGTAATAGAACACTATAGTTACAGTAATATAACACTATAGTTACAGTAATAGAACACTATAGTTGAGTTACAGTAATAGAACACTATGGTTTAGTTACAGTAATAGAACACTATAGTTACAGTAATAGAACACTATAGTTACAGTAATAGAACACTATGGTTTAGTTACAGTAATAGAACACTATTGTTGAGTTACAGTAATAGAACACTATGGTTGAGTTACAGTAATAGAACACTATGGTTTAGTTACAGTAATAGAACACTATGGTTGAGTTACAGTAATAGAACACTATGGTTGAGTTACAGTAATAGAACACTATAGTTACAGTAATAGAACACTATGGTTGAGTTACAGTAATAGAACACAATGGTTTAGTTACAGTAATAGAACACTATGGTTGAGTTACAGTAATAGAACACTATGGTTGAGTTACAGTAATATAACACTATAGTTACAGTAATAGAACACTGTGGTTTAGTTACAGTAATAGAACACTATGGTTGAGTTACAGCAATAGAACACTATGGTTGAGATACAGTAATATAACACTATATTTACAGTAATAGAACACTATGGTTTAGTTATAGTAATATAACACTATAGTTACAGTAATAGAACACTATAGTTGAGTTACAGTAATAGAACACTATAGTTGAGTTACAGTAATAGAACACTATGGTTGAGTTACAATAATATAACACTATAGTTACAGTAATAGAACACTATGGTTTAGTTACAGTAATAGAACACTATGGTTTAGTTGCAGTAATAGAACACTATGGTTGAGTTACAGTAATAGAACACTATGGTTGAGTTACAGCAATAGAACACTATGGTTTAGTTACAGCAATAGAACACTATGGTTTAGTTACAGTAATAGAACACTATGGTTTAGTTACAGTAATAGAACACTATGGTTGAGTTACAGTAATAGAACACTATAGTTACAGTAATAGAACACTATGCTTTAGTTATAGTAATAGAACACTATTGTTGAGTTACAGTAATAGAACACTATGGTTGAGTTACAGTAATAGAACACTATGGTTTAGTGACAGTAATAGAACACTATGGTTGAGTTACAGTAATAGAACACTATGGTTGAGTTACAGTAATAGAACACTATAGTTACAGTAATAGAACACTATGGTTGAGTTACAGTAATAGAACACAATGGTTTAGTTACAGTAATAGAACACTATTGTTGAGTTACAGTAATAGAACACTATAGTTGAGTTACAGTAATAGAACACTATGGTTGAGTTACAGTAATATAACACTATAGTTACAGTAATAGAACAGTGTGGTTTAGTTACAGTAATAGAACACTATGGTTGAGTTACAGCAATAGAACACTATGGTTGAGTTACAGTAATATAACACTATATTTACAGTAATAGAACACTATGGTTTAGTTATAGTAATATAACACTATAGTTACAGTAATAGAACACTATAGTTGAGTTACAGTAATAGAACACTATAGTTACAGTAATAGAACACTATAGTTACAGTAATAGAACACTATAGTTGAGTTACAGTAATAGAACACTATAGTTACAGTAATAGAACACTATAGTTGAGTTACAGTAATAGAACACTATGGTTTAGTTACAGTAATAGAACACTATAGTTACAGTAATAGAACACTATGGTTTAGTTACAGTAATAGAACACTATAGTTACAGTAATAGAACACTATGGTTTAGTTACAGTAATAGAACACTATGGTTTAGTTACAGTAATAGAACACTATGGTTGAGTTACAGTAATAGAACACTATGGTTGAGTTACAGTAGTATAACACTATGGTTTAGTTACAGTAATAGAACACTGTGGTTTAGTTACAGTAATAGAACACTATAGTTACAGTAATATAACACTATAGTTACAGTAATATAACAATATAGTTACAGTAATAGAACACTATAGTTGAGTTACAGTAATAGAACACTATAGTTACAGTAATAGAACACTATAGTTACAGTAATAGAACACTATAGTTGAGTTACAGTAATAGAACACTATAGTTACAGTAATAGAACACTATAGTTGAGTTACAGTAATAGAACACTATGGTTTAGTTACAGTAATAGAACACTATAGTTACAGTAATAGAGAACTATGGTTTAGTTACAGTAATAGAACACTATAGTTACAGTAATAGAACACTATGGTTTAGTTACAGTAATAGAACACTATGGTTTAGTTACAGTAATAGAACACTATGGTTGAGTTACAGTAATAGAACACTATGGTTGAGTTACAGTAGTATAACACTATGGTTTAGTTACAGTAATAGAACACTGTGGTTTAGTTACAGTAATAGAACACTATAGTTACAGTAATATAACACTATAGTTACAGTAATATAACAATATAGTTACAGTAATATAACACTATAGTTACAGTAATAGAACACTATAGTTACAGTAATAGAACACTATGGTTGAGTTACAATAATAGAACACTATGGTTTAGTTACAGTAATAGAACACTATAGTTACAGTAATAGAACACTATAGTTACAGTAATAGAACACTATGGTTTAGTTACAGTAATAGAACACTATAGTTACAGTAATAGAACACTATAGTTACAGTAATAGAACACTATAGTTACAGTAATAGAACACTATGGTTTAGTTACAGTAAAAGAACACTTTAGTTACAGTAATAGAACACTATAGTTACAGTAATAGAACACTATAGTTACAGTAATAGAACACTATAGTTACAGTAATAGAACACTATAGTTACAGTAATAGAACACTATAGTTACAGTAATAGAACACTATAGTTACAGTAATAGAACACTATGGTTGAGTTACAGTAATAGAACACTATGGTTGAGTTACAGTAATAGAACACTATGGTTTAGTTACAGTAAGAGAACACTATAGTTACAGTAATAGAACACTATAGTTACAGTAATAGAACACTATAGTTACAGTAATAGAACACTATGGTTTAGTTACAGTAATAGAACACTGTGGTTTAGTTACAGTAATATAACACTATGGTTGAGTTACAGTAATAGAACACTATGGTTGAGTTACAGTAATAGAACACTATGGTTGAGTTACAGTAATAGAACACTATGGTTGAGTTACAGTAATAGAACACTATGGTTGAGTTACATTAATTGAACACTATAGTTGAGTTACAGTAATAGAACACTATAGTTGAGTTACAGTAATAGAACACTATGGTTGAGTTACAGTAATAGAACACTATGGTTTAGTTACAGTAATAGAACACTATGGTTTAGTTACAGTAATAGAACACTATGGTTTAGTTACAGTAATAGAACACTATGGTTGAGTTACAGCAATAGAACACTATGGTTTAGTTACAGTAATAGAACACTATGGTTGAGTTACAGTAATAGAACACTATAGTTACAGTAATAGAACACTATGGTTTAGTTATAGTAATAGAACACTATAGTTACAGTAATAGAACACTATAGATGAGTTACAGTAATAGAACACTATAGTTACAGTAATATAACACTATAGTTACAGTAATAGAACACTATAGTTGAGTTACAGTAATAGAACACTATGGTTTAGTTACAGTAATAGAACACTATAGTTACAGTAATAGAACACTATAGTTACAGTAATAGAACACTATGGTTGAGTTACAGTAATAGAACACTATGGTTGAGTTACAGTAATAGAACACTATGGTTGAGTTACAGCAATAGAACACTATGGTTTAGTTACAGTAATAGAACACTATGGTTGAGTTACAGTAATAGAACACTATAGTTACAGTAATAGAACACTATGGTTTAGTTATAGTAATAGAACACTATAGTTACAGTAATAGAACACTATAGTTGAGTTAAAGTAATAGAACACTATAGTTACAGTAATATAACACTATAGTTACAGTAATAGAACACTATAGTTGAGTTACAGTAATAGAACACTATGGTTTAGTTACAGTAATAGAACACTATAGTTACAGCAATAGAACACTATAGTTACAGTAATAGAACACTATGGTTTAGTTACAGTAATAGAACACTATAGTTACAGTAATAGAACACTATAGTTACAGTAATAATCAATTTTATTTTATATAGCCCTTCGTACATCAGATAATATCTCGAAGTGCTGTACAGAAACCCAGCCTAAAACCCCAAACAGCTAGAATGCAGGTGTAGAAGCACTCAACCATAGTGTTCTATTACTGTAACTATAGTGTTCTATTACTGTAACTATAGTGTTCTATTACTATTAATAGAACACTATGGTTGAGTTACAGTAATAGAACACTATGGTTTAGTTACAGTAATAGAACACTATGGTTGAGTTACAGTAATAGAACACTATGGTTGAGTTACAGTAATAGAACACAATGTTTTAGTTACAGTAATAGAACACTATGGTTGAGTTACAGTAATAGAACACTATAGTTGAGTTACAGTAATAGAACACTATGGTTGAGTTACAGTAATATAACACTATAGTTACAGTAATAGAACACTGTGGTTTAGTTACAGTAATAGAACACTATGGTTGAGTTACAGCAATAGAACACTATGGTTGAGTTACAGTAATATAACACTATATTTACAGTAATAGAACACTATGGTTTAGTTATAGTAATATAACACTATAGTTGAGTTACAGTAATAGAACACTATAGTTACAGTAATAGAACACTATAGTTACAGTAATAGAACACTATAGTTACAGTAATAGAACACTATGGTTGAGTTACAGTAATAGAACACTATAGTTGAGTTACAGTATTAGAACACTTTAGTTACAGTAATAGATCACTATAGTTGAGTTAAAGTAATAGAACACTATGGTTTAGTTACAGTAATAGAACACTATAGTTGAGTTACAGTAATAGAACACTATGGTTGAGTTACAGTAATAGAACACTATGGTTGAGTTACAGTAATAGAACACTATGGTTGAGTTACAGTAATAGAACACTATGGTTGAGTTACATTAATTGAACACTATAGTTGAGTTACAGTAATAGAACACTATAGTTGAGTTACAGTAATAGAACACTATGGTTGAGTTACAGTAATAGAACACTATGGTTTAGTTACAGTAATAGAAAACTATGGTTTAGTTACAGTAATAGAACACTATGGTTTAGTTACAGTAATAGAACACTATGGTTGAGTTACAGCAATAGAACACTATGGTTTAGTTACAGTAATAGAACACTATGGTTGAGTTACAGTAATAGAATACTATAGTTACAGTAATAGAACACTATGGTTTAGTTATAGTAATAGAACACTATAGTTACAGTAATAGAACACTATAGATGAGTTACAGTAATAGAACACTATAGTTACAGTAATATAACACTATAGTTACAGTAATAGAACACTATAGTTGAGTTACAGTAATAGAACACTATGGTTTAGTTACAGTAATAGAACACTATAGTTACAGTAATAGAACACTATAGTTACAGTAATAGAACACTATGGTTGAGTTACAGTAATAGAACACTATGGTTGAGTTACAGCAATAGAACACTATGGTTTAGTTACAGTAATAGAACACTATGGTTGAGTTACAGTAATAGAACACTATAGTTACAGTAATAGAACACTATGGTTTAGTTATAGTAATAGAACACTATAGTTACAGTAATAGAACACTATAGTTGAGTTACAGTAATAGAACACTATAGTTACAGTAATATAACACTATAGTTACAGTAATAGAACACTATAGTTGAGTTACAGTAATAGAACACTATGGTTTAGTTACAGTAATAGAACACTATAGTTACAGTAATAGAACACTATAGTTACAGTAATAGAACACTATGGTTTAGTTACAGTAATAGAACACTATTGTTGAGTTACAGTAATAGAACACTATGGTTGAGTTACAGTAATAGAACACTATGGTTTAGTTACAGTAATAGAACACTATGGTTGAGTTACAGTAATAGAACACTATGGTTGAGTTACAGTAATAGAACACTATAGTTACAGTAATAGAACACTATGGTTGAGTTACAGTAATAGAACACAATGGTTTAGTTACAGTAATAGAACACTATGGTTGAGTTACAGTAATAGAACACTATGGTTGAGTTACAGTAATATAACACTATAGTTACAGTAATAGAACACTGTGGTTTAGTTACAGTAATAGAACACTATGGTTGAGTTACACAATAGAACACTATGGTTGAGTTACAGTAATATAACACTATATTTACAGTAATAGAACACTATGGTTTAGTTATAGTAATATAACACTATAGTTACAGTAATAGAACACTATAGTTGAGTTACAGTAATAGAACACTATAGTTGAGTTACAGTAATAGAACACTATGGTTGAGTTACAGTAATATAACACTATAGTTACAGTAATAGAACACTATGGTTTAGTTACAGTAATAGAACACTATGGTTTAGTTACAGTAATAGAACACTATGGTTGAGTTACAGTAATAGAACACTATGGTTGAGTTACAGCAATAGAACACTATGGTTTAGTTACAGCAATAGAACACTATGGTTTAGTTACAGTAATAGAACACTATGGTTTAGTTACAGTAATAGAACACTATGGTTGAGTTACAGTAATAGAACACTATAGTTACAGTAATAGAACACTATGCTTTAGTTATAGTAATAGAACACTATGGTTGAGTTACAGTAATAGAACACTATAGTTACAGTAATAGAACACTATGCTTTAGTTACAGTAATAGAACACTATAGTTACAGTAATAGAACACTATGGTTTAGTTACAGTAATAGAACACTATGGTTTAGTTACAGTAATAGAACACTATGGTTGAGTTACAGTAATAGAACACTATGGTTTAGTTACAGCAATAGAACACTATGGTTTAGTTACAGTAATAGAACACTATGGTTTAGTTACAGTAATAGTACACTATGGTTGAGTTACAGTAATAGAACACTATAGTTACAGTAATAGAACACTATGCTTTAGTTATAGTAATAGAACACTATAGTTACCGTAATAGAACACTATAGTTGAGTTACAGTAATAGAACACTATAGTTACAGTAATATAACACTATAGTTACAGTAATAGAACAGTATAGTTGAGTTACAGTAATAGAACACTATGGTTTAGTTACAGTAATAGAACACTATAGTTACAGTAATAGAACACTATAGTTACAGTAATAGAACACTATGGTTTAGTTACAGTAATAGAACACTATGGTTGAGTTACAGTAATAGAACACTATGGTTGAGTTACAGTAATAGAACACTATGGTTTAGTTACAGTAATAGAACACTATGGTTGAGTTACAGTAATAGAATACTATGGTTGAGTTACAGTAATAGAACACTATAGTTACAGTAATAGTACACTATGGTTGAGTTACAGTAATAGAACACTATGGTTGAGTTACAGTAATAGAACACTATAGTTGAGTTACAGTAATAGAACACTATGGTTGAGTTACAGCAATAGAACACTATGGTTGAGTTACAGTAATATAACACTATAGTTACAGTAATAGAACACTATGGTTTAGTTATAGTAATACAACACTATAGTTACAGTAATAGAACACTATAGTTGAGTTACAGTAATAGAACACTATAGTTACAGTAATAGAACACTATAGTTACAGTAATAGAACACTATAGTTGAGTTACAGTAATAGAACACTATAGTTACAGTAATAGAACACTATAGTTGAGTTACAGTAATAGAACACTATGGTTTAGTTACAGTAATAGAACACTATAGTTACAGTAATAGAACACTATGGTTTAGTTACAGTAATAGAACACTATAGTTACAGTAATAGAACACTATGGTTTAGTTACAGTAATAGAACACTATGGTTTAGTTACAGTAATAGAACACTATGGTTTAGTTACAGTAATAGAACACTATAGTTGAGTTACAGTAATAGAACACTATAGTTACAGTAATATAACACTATAGTTGAGTTACAGTAATAGAACACTATAGTTACAGTAATAGAACACTATGGTTTAGTTACAGTAATAGAACACTATAGTTGAGTTACAGTAATAGAACACTATAGTTACAGTAATAGAACACTATAGTTACAGTAATATAACACTATAGTTACAGTAATAGAACACTATAGTTGAGTTACAGTAATAGAACACTATGGTTTAGTTACAGTAATAGAACACTATAGTTACAGTAATAGAACACTATGGTTGAGTTACAGTAATAGAACACTATGGTTGAGTTACAGTCATAGGCAATCAAGAAATGTCTGAGAATGGAATCCTAAATACAAGTCTATTTAATTACTTTGTAAAAATAATGGATTGACATACAAGCCATGAAGCTTAACATACAAAACATTACAAATCATACTTCTAGGCATATAGTTCCTAAGCCTACAAAAGGAGAATGGATCATACACCTTCCTCCATGTACTGGACACAGGATAAGAGAGAGAAGAAAGGCATTTGATTCCATTTATAACATCTGAAGGTGTAACCTTTCAACCAAAAACCAAAAACCAACCACCATCAACCAATCAAATGATACCAAGTTTACAGTAACCTGAACACTCCCAGGTCCAATCTCCACAGGCATTTAAAGGCTTGTGTGGGGGATGAGACCAATGTAAATAAGACAGAATTCCTAAGTCAAAACCCTTTGAAAATAGTAATTCAGAGTACACCCTGTACAGACACAAATAACCACAAAGATAATACATCCATATAGAACGCGTCAGAGTTATCCTCAGTGAACAAGTTTCACATACAGTTGATGTCGGAAGTTTACATATACTTAGGTTGGAGTCATTAAAACTCGTTTCTTAACCACAAGTCGTTTAGGACATCTACTTTGTGCATGACACAAGTCATTTTTCCAACAATTGTTAACAGACAGATTATTTGAGTTGAGTTGAGTTTGAGTTTATGTCACGCCCTGGCCTTAGTATTCTTTGTTTTCTTAATTATTTTAGTTAGGTCAGGGTGTGACATGGGTTATTTATGTGGGTTTTTGTAGTGTCTAGGGTGGTTGTAAGGTTTAGGGGGTTTATTAGAGTAGTTGGGTTTATGTTTAGTATAGTTGTCTAGCTGTGTCTATGGTTGAGTGTAGGTGTTTAGGAAAGTCTATGGTTGCCTGAATTGGGTCTCAATTAGAGACAGCTGGATATTGTTGTCTCTGATTGGGAGCCATATTTAAGGTAACCATAGGCTTTAGCTGTTGGTGGGGAATTGTCTATGTTGAACGTTTGTAGCATGTGTGTGTGCACTACGTTTATAGCTTCACGGTTGTTTTGTTAGTTAGTAAGTGTTTTTGTTTTGTTTTGCCTTCTTCATAAATAAAAGAAGATGGCTTATTTTCCACATGCTGCGTTTTGGTCCGTCTCACTCCCACACGATCGTGACAGTTTATTTTTACAGGGACAGTGCACATTAATCAACGTTTCAGTTAAAGTGCCGGTTTTAGCCAGCCGGCTAATTTTCAACCTCAGTCCCTGGGCAGGTTATTAAAAACAATTCCAATATAGACAATAGCAACATAGAACAAGACATAGCATACAGACATAGCAACATAGGACAAGCAAGATGTAGCATACAGACAGAGCAACATAGAACAAAAAGCAGCAAGACAAAATTCATAAAAGCAACAAAGTGTTTCCACACCTCACAAGTGGTGAGATACAGACAACAGACATGGAAAGCGGCAACACACAGCTAGGGACCATGTTCACAAATCTGATTGACCTTTAGCCATGTCTTCAAGCATTTTGTGAAAGTGTGATATGTGGTGCAGTTATGTTTGTCTGATGGCAGTGTATTCCAGACATGGGAAGCTCTCACAGAAAAAGCGGACTTACTAAAGGTGCTTTTCCTTAGGGGAACTACACAGTCACCTCTCATGGCAGACCTTGTGGATCTGCTGCCATATGTTTGGGTTTTCTATTTAACAAAAATACTGAGTGGAGGGGGAGCCAAGCCATTTAGGATCTTGAATACAAGACATGCATCGGTGTATTGCACAAGATTTTCCCAACTCAGGAGCTCATGCTTTCTGAGGATGTGACAGTGATGATGGCTATTGGGCTTCCTATCAAGCACTTTGAGAGCCTGTTTGTAGACAGACTGAAGAGGTCTTACTGTTTTACAGCAAGCTTGGGCCCAACTAGTCAAGCAGTATGTTAAGTGGGGGAGTATCATAGATTTGAAGTACAGTTTTGCTACCTCTGTAGTCAAACAATTTCGTATAAATCGGAAATTAGCTAGGTTGAATTTGGTTATTTGAATTACCTTTTTCACATGATTTTTAAAAGAGAGGTTGGAATCAAGTATGGTACTTAAAATAAAGGTACTTAAAATCAGATACCACCTGGAGCTTCTCCCCTGACACATAGACATCTGGCTCAGTAGCATCTGTTGCCCTCTTTGTGAAGAACATGCAAACAGTTTTTTTCACATTGAGAAGCAAACACGAGTCACTGAGCCACTTTGTAACCTGGACCATTACAGTAGTGAGTTCTTGTGCAGCTTGTTGTTTGCTCTTTGCATGCACATATATCACTATCATCTGCATACATTTGAACTTCAGACCCAGTACAGACAGAAGGCAGATCATTAATGTACAGGCTGAACAGGAGGGGCCCCAGTATTGACCCTTGGGGCACACCCACATCATAGCTAAGAGTGGGCGACAGCTCATTGCTCACTCTGACACACTGAGTTCTGCGTTCAAGGTATGATTTCATCCATCTCAAGGCATCGGGGGAAAAGTTGAACTTGGACAATTTTGTGATGAGAATCTCATGGTTAACAGTATCAAAAGCCTTCCTTAGGTCCAGAAACACAGCCCCAACAACGCCCCCTTTGTCCATCTTGGACTTCACATTTTCCAGAAGAAAGCAGTTGGCCGTTTCTGTGGAGTGTTTCGCTCTGAAGCCAAACTGCATGGAATGTAATGTGAAGGGGCTGTTGTTGAGGTGGGCAATCAGTTGTTCTGCTACACACTTATCAACAACCTTTGACACCACAGGTAGTATACTAATGGGCCTGTAATTACTCACGTCAGCAGGGTCGCCTGATTTAAAGATGGCCGTTATTATGGCCGACTTCCATACCCTTGGAAACACCCCGAGACCAATAGATGTGTTGGTGACCTTAGTAATGGGGCCAATGAGTGACTCTTTATAGTTTTTAAGAAAGGTAGAGTCCATCCCAAACACATCTTTGGCTTTAGAGTTCTTTAGTGAGCTAATCACCTTGTCCACCTTTGACTCAGAAACCTCCCTTATGATGAAGACAGGTTGAGCATCATTTACTAGCACTGAGCCCAAGAAACCAGTGGAGGGGTTCTGTGTCAGTACCCTGACAGAGTCAATAAAGTAGGAATTGAAGGCTATTGCTATTTCGACTGCATCCTGTGTTAGATTGTTATTCACCATGATTTCTAGTCTTTTTGCAGTGTTACTATGGTCTTTCCCTGTTAACTTTTTTAGATTCTCCCAGATCAGTTTAGAATTTCCCTTTGCTTCACCAATTATGTTAAACCTGTTATGGCTGCACGCTGAATATTGAAAAAACTGGAAAATGTGTGCACATTTTCAAACGGCCTCCTAAGAAACTTTTTATTTTCCAATATGCATATATTTACTACTGTTGGATAGATAACAGTCTGTAGTTTCTAAAAAGGTTTGAATTGTTTCTCTAAGTCGAACAGAAATATTTTTACAGCCATTTTCCCAGCCGAATTGAGTTTTCCAAAATGCGATGTGTCTCTTTAAGACCTTCTCTATAAAAGGCCCTTTGACTTAGGACCATAGGGACACGTCACAGGCGTTCGTCAGACTGTAATGCGGAAGTGAGAATTGAAAGGAGTCGAATATCTCGTCCATGGACTGAATAACACACCTTCTTGTGAGACCTGCGCAGTTAAAAAAAAATTCCGGGCGCGAAGGATAATTTGTTCTCGGCTTCTGGAACAAGGTAGATAACGTTGAATATGATGCCTGACTACGATATTATTTAATACATGTCACAAAATCATCCTAAAGTATGTTTTTTCAATATACTTTAATTATATTATTGCAATTTATTCTGGACTTTAGATGTGAAACGACGGAAGAATTTTTTGAAGAAACGCTTTCTAGCGCCGCAATGCTATCGTGCCTGCTAACCAAAGAGGGAAATAATTCGTTCTGGAACCCAACTAAAGACTCTACTGGACATTGGACCCCGTTACAACATTCTGATGGAATATCAAGAAAGATAAGACCCAATTTGGGATGCTTTTTCATATATATGTCGAACTGTTGTATGCTAACTCTGCTAACTGTGCTAGGCTAGCGCTTGACTAGAATCAATGCTGCCTTATGCTAGCTTATGTTGTTAGCTAATATAACGATATATTGTGTTTTCGCTGTAAAACACTTCAAAAATCGGAAATGTTGGCTTTATTCACACGATATCTGTCTTTCATTAGTTATCCACCATATGTTTTTCTGAAATGTTTTATGAGGTGTAATTAGTAGCCGACGTTGGTGTATGTATTTTCTCTGGCTACTCCCGGCTGGATTCAGACTCTAGCTATGTATTAGCATTTTTGGGTAGCATCAATGTAAAACTGATTTATAGCTAAAATATGCACTTTTTATGAACAAAACATAGATTTATTGTGTAACATGTTATATGACTGTCATCTGAGGTAGTTTTTTCTGGGCTCTTTAGGTTGGTTTTAGTTTATTTCGGTTGGCTTGTGCATGCTACTTCAATCATAATTCATACTCCATAATCATAATTCATACGTGTCTGTCCACTTTTGTATTTGGTGGTGAGCTAACATAAATATATGTGGTGTTTTCTCTGTAAAACATTAAAAAAATCGGACATGTTGGCTGGATTGACAAGATGTTTATCTTTCAAATGCTGTATTGGACTTGTTAATGTGTAAAAGTTAAATATTTTAAAAAAATAGATTTTGAATTTCGCGCCCTGCAGGGGTGTCATTTTCGGCCGAGTTCGGGCTTGCATCCCAAACAGGTTAATAAAAAAGTTTGCCTTGGCCTGTCTGATTTCTTTCATCACCTTATTTCTCAACATGGTAAACCTACGTCTGTCATGCTCTAATTTGGATCTTAGGGCTATTTTTAGATAATAATCTCGTTCTTTCATCAATTTCCAGATTTCTCCATTTAGCCAAGGAAGAGTGCTCTTTTGGCCAGGTTTGGATTTGATTTTCTTTAGGAAACCATTTAATGTAGTCTGGATTGTGGATAGAAAAACTTGACTATCAGCTTCCACGTCTGCATAGGACAAGAGATCATTCCAGTTAATTCCCTTAATTGCGTTTTCAAAATAGCTTAATTCACTCTTAGGTATTCTTAGTTGATCAGGCTTTCTAACAGTAGAGAGGTTAAATCTGCTCTTAGACAGCTTTCTGGCTATAAGTGTCAGATTATGATCAGATAGCCCAGTAACCAAATTGAATGATTTAGTCACTCTCTCTGGTTTATTACTGAACACCAAATCAATATGTGTTTTAGAGCAACAAGTCACCCTGGTTGGCCCTTTAACTAGCTGTGTAAGGTCAAAGGTATTAGTGATCCGTTTGAGGGTTTTCCTACAACACTTGTCTTCATAATTAATGTTAAAATCTCCCATTAAGATGACCTCTTTCCCAAAATCACATTCCCTAAGCATGTTATTAAACTGATCAAAAAACACACTTTTGGTGGAAGGTGGCCTATACATTCCAATGAGGGTAAAAGACATTTGGGGAGACAGTGTAATGTTCAGGCCAATACATTCTAGTTCATTATCACATGACCACTCAATTTGTTTACATCGGATATGTTCTTTAATGTAAATCATCACACCCCCTCCTCTTCCTTCAGTCCTGTCTCTCCTGAAAACATTGTAGCCAGGCACAATCAAAGCAGAGTCAGGGATCGCATATAGCGACTTTGGTATGTTTGAAGAGTCAAAATCTATCCTGGAGCCGGGTGAGTCGAGAGAAACCATAGGACCATAGCACTCACCCACTTCCACAGCGGCGACGATCAGTGGACGAGGCCATCCACCGCTTCCACTCCGGTGCGTATCGCTGGCTCGGTGATGTTGGGCCCAGGATTGAGTTGCACATCCCTGGAGAGCAGGAGGGTAGTGAACAGGTAGTTTAACAGTTTCCGATAAATGTTGGACTTGTGTTTGTTGCGCCTAAGCGGTTCAGTAGAATAAGGTGCATGGTAGACTTGGCCATTATTCAGAACATTATGGTATGCTGTGTACTGTCCGCTCCCGTGGAACGGTGAACCAATGTGTTGGTGTTAATATTTTCTGGTAGTAGACTGATTGTGTCATCCCAGCAAGGACGCACTGAGATTATCAGTAGAGCAGCTACATAACTGACAATCATGGCAGAGTACTAGAGATAAAACACATAATTGCGCTTTAACTCTTTGCATGAGTTACTTAGCTGGGGTCGGCGTACACCTGATGGTTTCGATAAAATTACAGCATTCGAATGAGAAGCGGCACCTGCCGCACCACCCTGTCTTCCGTCCGCCATTTTGCAAAAAAAATCTAGGTCCCAAGGAACAAAGAGATCTTCTGTTGAATCTGACAATTTATCTCATTCATTTCACTTATAAGTCACTCTATCACAATTCCAGTGGGTCAGAAGTTTACATACACTAAATTGACTGTGCCTTTAAACAGCTTGGAAAATTCCAGAAAATGTCATCATGGCTTTAGAAGCTTCTGATGGGCTAATTGACATAATTTGAGTCAATGGGAGGTGTACCTGTGGATGTATTTCAAGGCCTACCTTCAAACTCAGTGCCTCTTTGTTTGACATCATGGGAAAATCCAAAGAAAGACCTCAGAGAAAGAATTGTAGACCTCCACAAGTCTGGTTCATCCTTGGGAACAATTTCCAAACACCTGAAGATACCACGTTCATCTGTACAAACAATAGCACACAAGTATAAACACGCATCCTTCATACTGCTCAGGAAGGAGAAGCATTCTGTCTCCTAGAGATGGACACACTTTGGTGCGAAATGTGCAAATCAATCCCAGAACAACAGCAAAGGACCTTGTGAAGATGCTGGAGGAAGGTACAAAAGCATCTATATCCACAGTAAAACGAGTCCTATGTCGACATTACCTGAAAGGCTGCTCAGCAAGGAAGAAGCCACTGCTCCAAAACCGCCATAAAAAAGCCAGACTACGGTTTGCAACTGCACATGGGGACAAGATCGTACTTTTTGGAGAAATGTCCTCTGGTCTGGTGAAACAAAAATAAAACTGTTTGGCCATGATGACCATCATTATGTTTGGAGGAAAAAGGAGGAGGCTTGCAAGCCGAAGAACACCATCCCAACCGTGAAGCACAGGGGTGGCATTATCATGTTGTGGGGGTGCTTTACTGCAGGAGGGACTGGTGCACTTCACAAAATAGATGGCATCATGAGAAAGGAAAAATATGTGGATGTATTGAAGCAACATCTCAAGACATCAGTCAGGAAGTTAAAGCTTGGTCGCAAATGGGTCACATATCATGATTCTTATGCTGGGGGAGACTACCTAGTTAGCTACCACCAACCCTTATGCCGAGGGAGAATAGCTAGTTAGCATAAGGGTTGGTGGTAGCTGAGGGAGACTAGCTAGTTAGCTACCACCAACCCTTATGCTGAGGGAGACTAGCTAGTTAGCTACCACCAACCCTTATGCTGAGGGAGAATAGCTAGTTGGCTACCACCAACCCTTATGCGGAGGGAGACTAGCTAGTTAGCTACCACCAACCCTTATGCTGAGGGAGAATAGCTAGTTAGCTACCACCAACTCTTATGCTGAGGGAGACTAGCTAGTTAGCTACCACCAACCCTTATGCTGAGGGAGACTAGCTAGTTAGCTACTACCAACCCTTATGCGGAGGGAGACTAGCTAGTTAGCTACCACCAACCCTTATGCTGAGGGAGACTAGCTAGTTAGCTACCACCAACCCTTATGCTGAGGGAGACTAGCTAGTTAGCTACCACCAACCCTGCACAAAACATGTGGCTAACTCTGCTGCACTTTGACTTTCTGGCTGTTCTGCTTTTGTTGCCTCTCTTTCGGAAGAAGTTCTGAATATTCGTATTTGCTCTGTACTATGCTGCAGACTCTGACTGAGTGACAGGTGTTTTGCTGAGCGCTGACCTTGACATCTAACTGGTGCTGTAAGGGAGGGATCAAGGGACATGAGCGGTCCACTGCGTTGTAAAAATCTTGACCAGTCACCTCAGGGGCTTCTTGCAGGGTTTGTGCTCTCCGGGTGTCACACCCTGGCCTTAGTTATCTGTATTCTCTTTATTATTTTAGTTAGGTCAGGGTGTGACATGGGGGATGCAGGTGTTTTTGTTATTGTCTAGGGGTTTTTGTATTTCTATGGGTGTTCCCCAGTTTAGGTGTGATGTATGTCTATGGTTGCCTAGATTGGTTCTCAATTAGAAGTAGCTGTCTATTGTTGTCTCTGATTGGGAACCATATTTAGGCAGCCATATTCATTGGGTAGTTTGTGGGTTATTGTCTATGTGTAGTGTTTGTGTCAGCACTAGTTTTGATTAGCTTCACGTTCGTCGTTTATTGTTTTGTATTAGTTTGTCAAGTGTTCTTCGTTTTCGTCTTCGTTAAATAAATCAAGTATGTATTCATTTCACGCTGCGTCCTCCTCTCTTCAACGTTACGACGATCGTGACACCGGGATCCCTTGGATGTCCCTACCCATAGACTTTTCTCTTCTTGCAGTGCGTGCTACTGCCTAGTACAGTATAGTACAGTATAGTATATTGTATATTTGTATTGTATTGTATTGTATTGTTTATTTATATTTTGGGGGACCATCAAAAAGTTCAGGGCTGGACCGAAAACATCTGGGTCTGAATGCCTAAAGCCCAGGCCTAATGACGCCACTGCATCAGACTAATCCAGATTCACTCTACTCTCTGCTCCTCCCTCGGTTCTCCTCTCCCTTGGTTCTCCTCTCCCTCCCTCGGTTCTCCTCTCCCCTTTCTTCCTCTCCCCTTTCTTCCTCTCCCCTTTCTTCCTCTCCCTCGGTATGAGCACAGTAGAGCGCACAGCACACCGCTATATTACACAACATAGAGCAACAAAGTGCACAACACTGGATAGCACAGGACTCAATAAAACAGTCTATGATTCATAGTGCAACACGTCCCAGCATTCCAATCCACTCACAAACCTTCAACCAGACAGCAGCCATATACAGTATCATCTTGAAAGTCAGTTAGGGTGAAGGGCTGAAAGGGTCAAAGTTATGTTTTCACATGACTCTTTTTAACAAAAAAGATCCAATTAGTGGCACAGATTAGATTTTGTTGAAAGGAAAAGAGTCAAAATGTGAAATGTCTATTGTTCCACCTTCACACTGACAAAGGAGAGCAGAGACAGCTCTACAGAGCCTATAGATTCTCTCCATACTGTAAGGTAGTGTGGGGTAAGTTGAGCCAATTTTTACATTCAGCATCACTCCCTCAAGGGAAATATCTGATTATTTCTTTAAAATATATCTATATATATTTCAGGATGTTGTGTATACCCTAGAAATAATCAGAATTCATGGAAAAATTAACAGTTTTGAAAACATAGCTTGTCCCAAAAAAAGTGGTATTTTGGCTCAACTTACCCCAATGCCATTGGCTCAACTAAATACTTACCCTAAGGCAAACATTTTGACTAAATTAGCCCACACAGCTTACCGTGCCTTCAGAAAGTATTCATACACCTTGACCTATACAATATTTTTTTGCGTTACATCTTGAATTCAAAATGGATTAAATATATTTTTTCTCTCACCCATCTACACACAATACCCCATAATGACAATGTGAAAACATGTTTTTAGACATTTGTGCAAATTTATTGAAAATGAAATACAGAAATATCTAATTTACATAAGTATTCACACCCCTGAGCCAATACATGTTAGAATCACCTTTGGCAGTGATTACAGCTGTGAGTCTTTCTGGGTAAGTCTCTAAGGGCCCGATTCCAACCCGAGTTAAGCATGTGTAAATGGAGCATAATTCCCTTTTTATGCACTTTTCTCTCTATGCATATTCTGACCTTGAACTTAAGCATAAGAATAGCGTGCTGTTCACATGCTATTTTTTGGGGTGGAGAATGAATAAATGAAGGTGTGGAGGAGGTGTGTCTATAGATACGTTGTATTCTGACCTTGACTTAATTTCCTAATAATTTCACCCCCCCCCCCCCTTACGCACTAGGAATCCATTAATAAGGTTGAGTGAACCTATCGGGTTCCAAGTGGAAAAAGCATCGACTTTATTTTTTACAGATAGAAATAACACCATTCTCCGTGCATTTACAACTTGATAAGAAATAGGTTAATGAGTAATCTGTTTGGATAAGGGGATTGTCAAAATAAATTACACATATTTTAGATATATTTGACCTTATAATCACTGAAGACAAATGCGAAACCAGTCAAATGGCAGAAAACTATAGCGTATCAACATTTAACTTTCCCACAGTAAAGTTTATGAAATGCTGTGCCAATATGCATAATTTTAATTGTACAGCATATTATCTTGTAGGGATGGGCAGTCTCAAATGTCTTAATTATAGGCTACCCCGACTTTCTTATTTCTATCAGGTTAAATATTACCCACTGTCCGTATCGACCGTCAGTAGGTCTAATAACAACACATAGCCAATTTACTGTTAGTTCCCTTCAGTTGGTTTACCTACATTATAATTCCATTGTTCCCTTTAACTTCATTTGCTTTCTCTGTAAACGCCGTCACGGCCATGTGGTTTTTGCAGAAAATCATTAGTAACAGTTGATCTTTTTTTTTTTTTTAAGACATAAGCTAATTAAATCGTTACGGAGCGGAGCGCAAACCAAGCCATAACTGTTTGAACCGAACTCATGGCGCAGTACTTGGCTGTCATTACACAGTTCCATGGTTAGTGCAGGCAATAGAAGAGAGCCTACTATTGTATTATCCCTATTATAATTCAATGTACACTAATCTTCTTACATTCCCATGGGTTTTAGAACTGAATATGGCAATTTTCTAAATTAATCATACCACTGTTTTCTTTCTTTCGTAAGTAAAGGATCTCAAAACCTGTTTTTATGAGTCATAAATACTTTCCTAACCCTAAATAATCTACAAATTGGTGCTGAAACTGAGATGAATATGCATATATTTAGATGGCTCTCTTTCACTGATCATTAATATTCGGAACCTGTCGAGGGAGGTTCTGTCGACATGATCCTAACTTAAAAGGTACACCATATTTAAAGGGATGGTTTAAGATAAATGTACTGAAAACCCCATTGTATGAAAACTCCACAATAAAATCTGTTTGCCTGCAAGTGGAAGAGTTTTCAGCTGTTGAATTACATTTATTCAGCACGTGCAAGGGACCCACGCATGCAAACGCCCGTTATGCACCTTAATGAGGTAAGTCTGAATACCAACTACTGAGAAGTGCGTAGGAAAGGTGTGTGTATTTGCACATTATTATTTTTACAATTCTTCAAACTCTGTGAAGTCGGTTGTTGATCATTGCTAGACAGCCATTTTCAAATGTTGTTATACTTTCAAGATGATTTAAATCAAAACTGTAACAAGGCCACTCAGGAACACTCAATGTCTTCTTGGTACTCCAGTGTACACTGAGCGTACAAAACATTAAGGACACCTGTTCTTTCCATGACATAGACTGACCAGGTGAATCCAGGTGAAAGCTATGATCAATTATTGATGTCACCTGTCCGCTTCAATCAGCATAAATGAAGGGGAGGAGACAGGTTAAAGAATAATTGTTAAGCTTTGAGACAATTGAGACATAGATTGTGTATGTGTGGCATTCAGGGAGTGAATGGGCAAAACAAAAGATTTAAGTGCCTTTGAACCGGGTTTAGTAGTAGGTGTCAGGCGCCCCGTTTTGAGTGTGTTAAGAACTGCAATGCTGCTGGGTCTTTCACACTCAACAGTTTCCCTTGTGTATCAAGAATGGTCCACCACCAAAAGGACATCCAGCTAACAGTAGGCCAGTGGTCGAAAATGGGTTATTGTCCTGCTGAAAGTTGAATTTGTCTCCCACTGTCTGTTGGAAAGGAGACTGAACCAGGTTTTCCTCTAGGATTTTGCCTGTGCTTAACTCTATTCCGTTTCTTTTTAGACCTAAAAAAACTCTCTAGTCCTTGCTGATGACAAGCATACCCATAACATGATGCAGTCACCACCATGCTTGAAAATATGAATAAAAATTAAAACATTTTTTTGTTTTCAGTTTTACTTTAGTGCCTTATTGTAAACAGGATGCGTGTTTTGGAATATTTTTATTCTGTACAGGCTTCCTTCTTTTCACTCTGTCATTTAGGTTAGTATTGTGGAGTAACTGCAATGTTGTTGATCCATCCTCAGTTTTCTCCTATCACAGCCATTAAACTCTGTAACTGTTTTAAAGTCACCATTGGCCTCATGGTGAAATCCCTAAGCAGTTTTCTTCCTCTCCGGCAACTGAGGTAGAAAGGACGCCTGTATCTCTGTAGTGACTGGGTGTATTGATACACCATCCAAAGTGGAATTAATAATTTAACAATTAAATGTATATGTCGTGCAGTGGCGTGTTTTCATGGATGCCAAGGAAAGCCAGGCTTTGACCAATATTTCACCAATAAAAAAAATAAGACTGTATATTTCGTCTCTCTCTGTGTTTTCAGATTTTTCCCTCAATTGTGGCTGAATCTTACTGGAGAAGTCATCCGAGCACGGGAAATAGCGCTCATCTGTCTCAGTATGTGTAGCCCATGTATCTGATGCTGTCTGGAAAAAGTGTATGACATGTTGCTGCCGTAGCATTTGATTGATTGATGCCAGCAAGCATTTGGCCTCCCTTGATAAAAAAAAATATTCAATAATCAGCCTTGAGCTGAGCTCAACTGTGGCTTGTCCTTGTGCTGCAAAACATACACCCCGGGAGGCCAGTTCAGATTTGGCTTCACACCAATCAAATCACATCCTAAGCAAAACGTCATTTTCGTTTCTGGTCTGCTTGTGTTGATGTCCTGAAGTAGCTAGCTTGCTAAATAAGCCATGGGTGGAAATGGGGATTTGGACTTGTGGTTTTGGCTTAATTCTCTGTACAGGCCAATGATTAACCTGCCTAAATTACTACTGCCCCGTAGTGCTTTGAAAGGCTGGTCATGGCGCACATCAACACCATAATCCCAGAAACCCTAGACCTACTACAATTCACATACCGCCCCAACAGATCAACAGATGATGCAATCTCTATTGCACTCCACACTGCCCTTTCCCACCTGGACAAATGGAAAACCTACGTGATACTGTTTCCTACACCTCAGCGTTTAACACCATAGTGCCCTCAAATCTCATCACTAAGCTAAGCTGACTAAACACCTCCCTCTGCAACTGGATCCTGGACAAACAGACGGCCATTCCCAGGAGGTAAGAGTAGGCAACAACACATCTGCCTTCCTGATCCTCAACATGGGGGACCCTCAAGGGTGCATGCTTAGTGCAAAACAAAGGAGCTGTAAGTGGACAACAGAAAAAGGAGGGCCGAGCATGCCCCCATTCACATCGACGGAGTTGTAGTGGAGCGGGTCAAGAGGTTCAAGTTCCTTGGTGTCCACATCAGTAACAAACTATCATGGTCCAAACACACAAAGACAGTCGTGAAGAGAGCACAACAACGCCTATTCCCCCTCAGCAGACTGAAAAGACTTGGCGTGGGTCCTCAGATCCTCAAAAAGTTCTACAGCTGCACCATCAAGCGCATCCTGACTGGTTGCATCACCGCTTGGTATGGCAACTACTTGGCATCCGACCGCAAGGCGCTACAGAGGGTAGTTCGTATGGCCCAGTACATCACCGGGGCCAAGCTTTCTGCCATCCAGGACCTCTATAGCAGGCGGTGTCAGAGGAAGCCCCTAAAAAGTGTCAAAGACTCCAGCCACCCAATTCATAGCAAGTCTAACGCTTTAACTTTAAACATCAGCTAACATTGCTCAGGCAGTAGGAAGCTCTCTCATCCATTTATATCCAGATGATACAGCCTTATACTCAGCTGGCCCCTCCCCATATTTTGTGTTTAATGCTCTACAACAAAGCTTTCTTAGTGTCCAACAAGCTTTCTCTGCCCTTAACCTTGTTCTGAACACCTCCAAAAGAAAGGTCAGGTGGTTTTGTAAGAAGAATGCCCCTCTCTGGAGCTTGAGGTAGTCACCTCAAACAAGTACTTGGGAGTATGCCTAGATGGTACACTGTCCTTCTCAGCACATATCAAAGCTGCAGGCTAAGGTTAAATCTAGACTTGGTTTCCTCTATCGTAATCTCTCCTCTTTCACCCCAGCTGCCAAACTAACCCTGATTCAGATGACGATCCTACCCATGCTACATTACAGAGACGTAATTTATAGATCGGCAGGTAAGGGTGCTCTCAAGCGGCTAGATTGCCTTTACCATTCGGACATCAGATTTGCCACCAATGCTCCTTATAGGACACATCACTGCACTCTATACTCCTCTGTAAACTGGTCATCTCTGTATACCCGTCGCAAGACTCAGTGGTTGATGCTTATTTATAAAACCCTTTTAAGCCTCACTACCCCCTATCTGAGATACCTACTGCAGCCCTCATCCTCCACATACAACACCCGTTCTGCCAGTCACCTTCTGTTAAAGGTCCCCAAATCACACACATCCCTGGGTCGCTCATCTTTTCAGTTCACTGCAGCTAGTGACTGGAACGAGTTGCAACAAACACTCAAACTGGACAATTTTATCTCAATCTCTTCATTCAAAGACTCAATCATGGACACTCTTACTGATAGTTGTGGCTGCTTCGCGTGATGTATTGTTGTCTCTTGCCCATTGTGCTGTTGTCTTTGCCCAATTATGTTTGTACCATGTTGTGCTGCTGCCATGTTGTGTTGCTACCATGTCGTTGTCATGTTGTGTTGCCAACATGCTGTGTTGTGATGTGTTGCTGCCATGCAGTGTTGTTGTCTTAGGTCTCTCTTAATGTATTGTTGTGGTGTATCTCGTTGTGATGTGTGTTTTGTCCTACATTTCATTTTTTTATTTACATTTTTAATCCCAGCCCCGTCCGTGCAGGAGGCCTTTTGCCTTTTGGTAGGCCGTCATTGTAAATAAGAATTTGTTATTTACTTGCCTAGTTATATAAAGGTTAAATAAAATAAAAATAAAATAGACTGTTCTCTCTGCTACCGCATGAAAAGGGATCCTGGAGCACCAAGTCTAGGTCCAAAAGGCTCCTTAACAGCTTCTACCCCCAAGCCATTAGACTACTGAACAATTAATCAAATGTCTTCCTGGACTATTTGCATTGACCCTCTTTTTTATGCTGCTGCTACTTGCTGTTTATTATCTATGCATAGTCACCCCTACCTACATGTACATATCACCTCAATGACCTCGAATAACCTGTACCACCACACATCGGTAACGGTACCCCCCGTATTTAACCTTGTGTATAATAGTCCCACTAAGCGCAAACCAGATGGGATGGTGTATTGCTGCAGAATGCTGTGGTAGGCATGCTGGTTAAGTGTGCCTTGAATTCTAAATAAATCAGCAACAGTGTCACCAGCAAAGCACCCTCACACCTCCTCCTCCATGCTTCACGGTGGGAACCACACATGCGGTGATCATCCGTTCACCTGCTCTGCGTCTCACAAAGACACGGCGGTTGGAACCAAAAATCTCAAATTTGGACTCATCAGACCAAAGGACAGACTTCCACCGGTCTAATGTCCATTGCTCGCGTTTCTTTGCCCAAGGAAGTATCTTCTTATTATCGGTGTCCTTTACTAGTGGTTTCTTTGCATCAATTTGACCATGAAGACCTGATTCACAGTCTCCTCTGAACAGTTGATGTTGAGATGTGTCTGTTACTTGAACTCTGTGAAACATTTATTTGGGCTGCGATTTCTGAGACTGATGCAGAGGATAAGTTCATTAGAGTTACCAGAGGTAAGTCTGGGTCTAACATTCCTGTGGCAGATACTTGTGTGGGGTACAGAGATGAGGTATTCATAAAAAAATCATGTTAAACACTATTATTGCACACAGAGTCCATACAACTTATTATGTGACTTGTTATGCACATTTTTACTCCTGAACTTAACAAAGGGGTTGAATACTTATTGACTCAAAACATTTAATATTTTCATTTTTAATTAGTAAAAATGTCTAAAAACATAATTCCACTTTGACATTATGGCGATTTGGGTGTAGGCCAGTGACACAAAATCTCAATTTAATCCATCTTAAATCCAGGCTGTAATACAACACACTGGGGTGTGAATAGTGTTTGTAGGCATTGTACAAGGATGCACTTTAATGCTAAGTTTAGGTCCTCGTATTGAAGTTTACAGAGACCCCAACTGATATATAGATCAGTAGATTATTTTATCAATCTTAAAATGATCTACTTTGGTTCAGATACAACCCTCATGAAACCGATAACACAATTAACGAATTTGACTTGGTGAAAATCTGTTTTTTGAATCTAACTTGCTTACCACTTTTTCCATGTGGTTTCTTGCTTCACAGACTCCATGAAATGAAGACCTCTTCCTAAATATTTGGTAAAAAAATGCATTTTGTGTATGGTTTCCTTGAAACAAGGGTGGCTCAACTTACCACTCTCTCCCCTACTGTACTGTATCTTACATAAAAGGTAAAGCAACGTTCCTTTGTGCTCCACTGAAGAATATCAAACAGTGAACCCAAGTGGCCGTAATAGGAAAGTCAGATGTTATATATTATCCCACTGACATCATCAGTAATGTGTCAAGAGCCAGTTTCTTTGTTCCAGTAATTAGTAATTAATTCCCTGGACAAATCAGACCAGACTACAACCAACTAATTTAACTCGCACACACACATCCTAGCTCCCATAATAAAAAAAACACATTCCAATGTAAGATCATTAGACTTGCTCGAGATTTGCTTGCAATTTTACGGTCCATTCACATGCGAATAACCGCTGTGTTGCTGTGATTGGGCAGAGGGAACCAGTGGGCCAATCATCCAGAACCCAACACGCTCTCACAGTCTCTGGTCAGAATTAGACATTAATCTATGTTTCTCAAATGTCCCATTTCTAAGCTGTACCAAACGCCAAGTTTCTAAGTATTTAAGGTTGAGTTTAGGCATTAACTCAGAATTCTTAAAGGTTAGGCCTTAACTCAGAATGGTTAAGGTAAGGGTTATGGTTTGGGATAGGCTTAAAACAAAAAGATAAAAAACAACTTTCTATCGCTGGATTCATACCTACAACCTTTAGGAGCAGATGCAGATGCTCACGCCCACCTGTCATCCCGTCCACAATGCCCTAGCAAAACCCAAACCTAGTTGAAGATAGAAGCACTCAGTTGCCCTTAGTTGCCGATTTCCACGTCCTCTCCCAACGTCCTCAGACATGGATGGATGTCTAATAGTGACTTGTATCACGGGTGACCTGCCTGCCAGAAGCGACCCCACCCCCACCTCCACCTCCACCTCCAACCCCCCCTCCGGGACCCCAGAATACCCACCGAACATAATCACACAAGATTGTTTCTCCCTCCAATCTCCCCAGGTTAATGAGGGTTTGCCTCACCAAACACTGAAGTGGATACATGAAGATGAGAGAAGAAGAGATGATAGGGGAGGGAGGAGGACAGGGGTGTTGGAAGAGCATTTAGTCCCATTCAGGGGGAGGATAGACCAACACAGAGAAGAAAGAAGGCAGGCACTACTGTGTAAGGTAATGGGGCGTCTCTGGGCCCTATACTGGTGGCCCCTGCAGTCCCCTGAGAGGTTCATTCATTGGATCAAACACCATCTAATACCTTAAAGACCATCCATTCCTTCAGAGACTACAACACAACCTACAGGACCAACATGAAGGCTGTCTCTAAAGAGAGAAAAAACACCATTGACAGCATACAAGGACCCTCTCAGCAGGGAATACAGACAAGCAGGCCGTACTACAGAGGCCTGACCAAAACTAACAAGGATAGCTCTGTGTGTCAATAGAGAGAGAGAGATAGGGATAGAGGGAAGGAGGAAGATGGGGGGAGAGGGAGAAAAATAGAACAAATTAGAGAAAGGGAAAAAGCGGGGGGGGGGGATTCATGCGCTGGTTTTCAATAACTACAGGACCTCATGACAGTGGAGGGAACGTTGGAACTCACAGCTGCCGGAACAGAATTCCAGAATCCACATCCCTCTGATGGGCAGATGCACTAAGAGTGGCAGGGTCAAACGGCGGTTAAATGGGACTCAAATATTACACAGTCGTACACCTATCACATTACACCATGTTAGTGTAACAGATGTGATCTTACTTCCTAACTGTCTTACGTTGTGTTTTTAAAGAAAGGAATGCCCAGCCAGCGGTCCCAGATGATTGGTGTCTATTCTGACGATTGGCACAAGGATGTACTTTAGATGTGCAGGACAGCAGTGTGTTGATGGCGGTAGATTTGTGATTCGTTTTTTAGCATGGGAGCTAATGCGACTATTACAATTGAAGCATGCTCGCTAACTCACTCTTACAGCAATAACATACAAAAGCGCATCTGAGGAAGCCCCCAATACCTAACAGGTACTGTACACACACACACACGTACACACATGTATACAGTATACTGTATTTGCAGTGCATTCAGAAAGAATTCAGACCCCTTGACCTTTTCCACATTTTGTTGCGTTACAGCCTTATTCTAAAATGGATTAAATTATTTTTTCCACTCATCAATCTACACACAATACCCCATATTGACGAAGTGAAAACAGGTTTTAGACATTTTTGCAAATGTACAAAAAAAATACATAATATCTCATTTACATAAGTATTCAGACCATTTGCTGTAAGACTCAAAATTGAGCGCAGGTGCATCCTGTTTCCATTGATCATCCTTGAGATGTTTCTACAACTTGATTGGAGTCCACCTGTGGTAAATTCAATTGATTGTACATGATTTGGAAAGGCACACACCTGTGTATATAAACACCCTGGTAGGTTGATTAATAACCTGAACCAGATTACAGGCACTGGTTAAGCATTGAAGTCAACATGGGCCAGCATCCCTGTGGAATGCTTTTGACACTTTGTAGAATCCATGCCCCAAAGAATATACGCTGTTCTGGAGGCAAAGCTAACTAGCTAATGTTGGCTAGCTTGCTAGCTACTTCCAGACACAAATGTGAGAACAGCAGATTAGGCTGTTTTTATGTTATCCATACCGCTGGTGACTGCAACTGTGCTGCTGGAAACAATTTATGCTATTTTGTTTACTGACACAGGCCATATTCAACGGGTGTTGAGTGTTCGTAAATTCGGCAGTTATTCTGCTGTCTGGCACACTCAGACAACAGTTCTCTATAATCAGAGTTAAGCGAATTTACCAGCTACGTCTATCAACAGCTGTCGCAGTGACATCATGAAATGGATACTGCATAGTGGAGTCTTTTGTTAACACATGTAGCTAGCTAGCTAAGTAATTAATGAAGTTCCTACCCTGTGTCACGAATTCCGCCGAAGTCGGCTCCTCTCCTTGTTCGGGCTGCGTTCGGTGATCGACGTCACCGGCTTTCTAGCCATCACCGCTCCATTTTTCATATATCCATTTGTCTTGTCTTGTTTTCCTACACACCTGGTTTTCATTTCCCCAATCAATCTACTTGTATTTAACCCTGTGTTTCCCATCATGTGTTGTGTGTAATTGTTTCATGTTATGTGGTATTAGTTCCGTTTTTTGAGCGCGTTTGTTTTATGTATTGCTCTCGTTTTTTGGAACTATAATAAAAGTGCGCCTGTTCATTAATATCTGTTCTCCTGCACCTGACTTTGCCTCCAATACATCTTTGACACCCTGTATGAATCTGCAGCTAACCAACCAGGTTCAGTGGTAGCTAGCTAACATTAGGGTATAACTAGCAAAGCAAATGGCTCTTTTTTTATATTACTACACAGATCATACACGTAATGTTAGCTAGCGAGGCAGCCAGCTAATGTTAGCTAGCAAACAGTACACTTTAACTTGAAATGAAAACGACTTTCTGATCAAATTTGAAACTTGTAATATTTGAAAATGTAGCTTCTCCCTCTCTGTCACGGAATGACAGATGCCATTGTTTTATTTACTTATTTATTTTACCAGGTAAGTTGACTGAGAACACATTCTCAATTACAGCAACGACCTGGGGAATAGTTACAGGGGAGACAAGGGGGATGAATGATCCAATCTGGAAAATGTCAAGAACTTTAAAAGTTTATTCAAGTGCAGTCTCAAAAACATCAAGCGCTATGATGAAGCTGGCTCTCATGAGGACCGCCACAAGAAGAAGACCCAGAGGGTAAGTTCATTAGAGTTAACTGCACCTCAGATTTCAGCCCAAATAAATGCTTCACAGAGTTCAAGTAACAGACACATCTCAACATCAACTGTCCAGAGGAGACTGCGTGAATCAGACCTTCATAGTCGAATTGCTGCAAAGAAACCACTACTAAAGGACACCAATAAGAAGAAGATACTTGCTTTGGTCAAGAAACACGAGCAATGGACATTAGACCGGTGGAAGTCTGTCCTTTGGTCTCATGAGTCCAAATTTGAGATTTTTTGTTCTAACCGCCGTGTCTTTGTGAGACGCAGAGTAGGTGAATGGATGATCACCGCATGTGTGGTTCCCACCGTGAAGCATGGAGGAGGAGGTGTGATAGTGTGGGGGTGCTTTGCTGGTGACACTGTAGGTGATTTATTTAGAATTCAAGGGACACTTAACCAGCATGGCTACCACAGCATTCTGCAGCGATACGCCATCCCATCTGGTTTGCACTTAGTGGGACTATAAATAGTTTTTCAACAGAACAATGACCCAAAACACACCACCAGACTGTGTAAGAGCTATTTGACCAAGGAAAGTGGTGGAGTGCTACATCAGACGCCTTGGCCTCCACAATTACCCGACCTTAACCCAAGTGAGATGGTTTGGGATGAGTTGGACCGCAGAGTGAAGCAAAAGCAGCCAACAAGTGCTCAACATATTTGGGAACTACTTCACGACTGTTGGAAAAGCATTCCTCATGAAGCTGGTTGAGAGAATGCCAAGAATGTGCTCCAGCAGGTATATCTCACTGGTCACCCCCAAAGCCAATTCCTCCTTTGTTCGCCTTTCCTTCCAGTTCTCTGCTGCCAATGACTGGAATGAACTGCAAAAATCTCTGATGCTGGAAACACTTATCTCCCTCACTAGCTTTAAGCACCAGCTGTCAGAGCAGCTTACAGATTACTTCACCTGTACATAGCCCATCTATAATTTAGCCCAAACAACTACCGCTTCCCCTACTCTATTTATTTATTTATTTTGCTCCTTTGCACCCCATTATTTATATTTCTACTTTGCACATTCTTCCACTGCAAATCTACCATTCCAGTGTTTTACTTGCTATATTGTATTTACTTCGCCACCATGGCCTTTTTTTTGCCTTTACCTCCCTTATCTCACCTCATTTGCTCACATTGTATATAGACTTATTTTTCTACTGTATTATTGACTGTATGTTTTTTTTTCCCCATGTGTAACTCTGTGTTGTTGTATGTGTCGAATTGCTATGCTTTATCTTGGTCAGGTCGCAGTTGCAAATGAGAACTTGTTCTCAACTAGCCTACCTGGTTAAATAAAGGTGAAATCAATAAAATAAAAATGTGCAAAGGTGTCATCAAGTTAAAAGGTGGCTACTTTGAAGAATGTAACATCTAAAATATATTTTGATTTGTTTCACACTTTTTTGGTTACTATATGATTCCACGTGTTATTTATAGTTTGGATGTCTTTAACTATTATTCTACAATGTAGAAAATAGTAAAAATAAAGAAAAACCCTTGAATAAGTAGGTGTGTCTTTCACGGCCGATGCTGGAAGAAGACCAAGGTGCAGCGTGGTAGCGTACATTATCTTTTTTTTGTTAAAATGTCGCCAACAAAACAATAAATAACAAAAACGACCGTGAAGCTTACAGGGCATAAGTGCCACTAACAAAGTCAACTACCCACAACGAAAGGAGGGAAAAAGGGCTACCTAAGTATGGTTCCCCATCAGAGACAACGATAGACAGCTGTCCCTAATTGAGAACCATACCAAAACATAGAACCACAAAATTATAGAAAACAAAACATAGAATTCCCACCCCAAATCACACCCTGACCAAACCAAATAGAGACATAAAAAGGCTCTCTAAGGTCAGGGCGTGACAGTGTCCAAACTTTTGGACAGTGTCCAAACCCCACCAAGAATACCTCATACAATAATAATAATAATAATAATGGCAGAGCAATTGAACAGCAACTTCATACCAGAAAGAACCCAGTCATCAACAGAGGATTTGCAGTAATATGTATTATCTTCACGTGGAGGAGTGCAGAGGGTATGAATGTGGGGGTGTTCATAGACACAACAAAGGCCTTAACAATGACCACAATCTTCTCAGCCACGTGTCATTAGTACACCCCACCTCAATACAGTTCAAATAACAATACACAACTTGCAAGCAACCTCCCTTTTAACTAAAATGTCCACCCAAATACTTCTGGCAGGGCAGTAATAGTCCAGCTCTAATGAACTTCAATGGGAAGTGCATTTGAAAAATAGAGAGTCTGTTGCAGGGTAAAGCACTGGAACGACAGATGGAAGAGAAAGAGAACAAGAGAGATCTTAGCTGTGGTCTTCAGGCGTGCCGGTGTCCTGTCTGACCATCCGATGGTTTGTTGGTTTGTATGTCAAAGCTTCGCAACAATGTTGCTACTAATCCATGCGATCCATAACCGGCGCGGTCCCAAACAATAACAACCACGACCTAGAGCGGTCAACACCGATGATTGAGTTAAATACTTTATAAACTACACACGCTGAAAATAAACAAAACTTCTGCAGCATAGCACACACAATCAAACTGTCGGACCAATCAAGAGCTCCTCCCCAAAGAGCTGAAAGAGCTGTCTTTATTTCCTCCTTCCTCTTATAAACAACTTATAATTCACTGTATCACAATTCCAGTGGGTCAGAAGTTTATATATATTAAGTTGACTGTTAGGCTAATTGACATCATTTGAGTCAATTGGAGGTGTACCTGTGGATGTATTTCAAGGCCTACCTTCAAACTCAGTGGCTCTTTGCTTGACATCATGGGAAAATCAAAAGAAATGAGCCAAGACCTCAGAAAAACAATTCTAGACCTCCACAAGTCTGGTTCATCCTTGGGAGCAATTTCCAAACGCCTGAAGGTACCACGTTCATCTGTACAAACAATAGTACGCAAGCAACATCTCAAGACATCAGTCAAGAAGTTAAAGCTTGGTCGCAAATGGGTCTTCCAAATGGACAATGACCCCAAGCATACTTCCAAAGTTGTGGAAAATGGCTTAAGGACAACAAAGTCAAGGTATTGGAGTGGCCATCACAAAGTCCTGACCTCAATCCCATAGAAGATTTTTGGGTAGAACTGAAAAAGCGTGTGCGAGCAAGGAGGCCTACAAACCTGACTCAGTTACACCAGCTCTGTCAGGAGGAATGGACCAAATTCCCCCAACTTATTGTGGGAAGCTTGTGGAAGGCTACCCGAAAACTTGTTTGACCCAAGTTAAACAATTTCAAAGGCAATACTACCAAATACTAATTGAGTGTATGTAAAACTTCAGACCCATGTGATGACAGAAATAAAAGCTGAAATAAATCATTCTCTCTACTATTATTCTGACATTTCACATTCTTAAAATAAAGTGGTGATCCTAACTGACCTAAAACAGGGGATTTTTACGAGGATTAAATGTCCGGAATTGTGAAAAACTGAGTTTAAATGTATTTGGATAAGGTGTATCTAAACTCCGACCTCAAGTGTATAATTAAATGTACTTAGAAAATACTTTTGATCTCCCCTTATCTGCAAGCAGGACCAATGGCAACCACATACACCTTATTGATATGTAAATTAAACCAGCCAATAGGAATACATAAACATCAAATACATATTTCTGCAGTGGCAAGTGGAAACATAAACAACCCTGTTACAGTAGCATACATTAGTGTACAGTGTAACCCATGTCGGAGGGAGAAACGCCAAGTAGCGTTTACAATTCTCTGTGTATGATTTCTGAGAGTCTTCATGGTCCTTCCTCCTTACACTGTTCTAATGGGATGTGATGTGACCTATATTAGGTGTGAAAAGATCACTGCTCCCCTCCTGTATAGGAGACTCCTGTTCTGTCACTGTGTGATAGTATATGTGTAATCCTTTCCACCGCGGTGACAGAGATGGCAGAGAGGTCCAGGAGTCACGTAAGAGCAACAAGCTTGAAGAGCGACGGGCATGAATAATCACCATGCTGCTGATATTGGGGAATCATTGGAAAAGACACACAAAGCAAATGTGAATATGAATTGGATGCACACACATGCACATATAGCCACACACCCACACACCACGCACACACAAATCCCGCAAAGATCCACCACTACATTTTAAAAGAAAACCCCCTGCCACCTTGATTCCATTTTCCATTGTGTAATAAAAAAATCATGGCTGACCTCTGCCGGCCCTGTCTTAATGGTTATCGCCACTCCTCTCTGTGCAGGTGCATGGGGACCAGGGATGATATTTACACAAAGGAAGCTGCTCTCTGGTTTCCTCTCTCCTCTCTCCTCTCTTAGCTATGCAGCCAGTCAGCCAGCCATGCAGGCAAGCAGCCAGCCAACCAGCCAGCCATGCAGCCAGTCAATCAGCCAGGCAGCAGGAGACCTCAGAGACACAGGCTCCCCATAAAAACACCTGGGCCCGGGTTACCGACAAGGATGGAACTTAGGCTTACAAGTGTTTTAACGATGCATCTTTCCTACAACGGCCGGACATGTAACACGTGTTTCCCAAAACACCACGCAGAGAGAACGTTCACTAAGTGAGTTGATGAGGCAGGTGTCGACACTGATAGGATGGAAAGAAAGGCAGTGCTGCTCTCAGATCAGCTTTCTCCAGTCAAATCTTACCCTAACATTAGAATTATTCCACAATACTGACGACTGATCAGCTCCTAGAAAGATATTATCACCTAATAGCCAAGAATATTGAGGCGGCTTATTGTATTGCTTACCCTATAGCAATGCACTCAATCCCAGATTCATTTGGCACATCATTGTGCACATGCTGTTACATTTCAAGAAATATATTGAGGCAAAAATGACAAACAGTGTAGCCAACAAATAGAACTGAAATGACTGAACATGACATTTATTTCAATATGATTTAAATATGTAGACTTTAGAATTCCTGTGTTTGTGTTTTAATCTAGCTTTCCATTTGAAGCATTTTTTTATCCATCACTTGTTCATTTGGAAAGGCGTTGGCATTTGTAGTCAACGTCATTCCCAAATTATCAGCGGTCATAGAGAGACGGAGTGTCACGATCGTGCCACCTGTGCCGGCTCCACGCACCAGGCCTCCAGTGCGTCTCCACAGTCCGGTACGTCCTGTGCCAGCTCCCCACACTCTCCCTGAAGTGCGTGTCACCAGTCCTGTGCCACCTGTGCCGGCTCCACGCACCAGGCCTCCAGTGCGCCTCCCCAGTCCGGAGTCTTCCTCTGCGCCGGTGCCCAGTCCGGGCGCGGCGTCCAACCCAGCTCCTAAGCCGGAGCCTTCCTCTGCACCGGTGCCCAGTCCAGGCACGGTGTCCAGTCCAGCTCCAAGGCCGGAGCCTTCCTCTGCGCCGGTGCCCAGTCCAGGCACGGTGTCCAGTCCAGCTCCAAGGCCGGAGCCTTCCTCTGCGCCGGTGCCCAGTCCAGGCACGGTGTCCAGTCCAGCTCCAAGGCCGGAGCCTTCCTCTGCACCGGTGCCCAGTCCAGGCACGGTGTCCAGTCCAGCTCCAAGGCCGGAGCCTTCCTCTGCACCGGTGCCCAGTCCAGGCACGGTGTCCAGTCCAGCTCCAAGGCCGGAGCCTTCCTCTGCGCCGGTGCCCAGTCCAGGCACGGTGTCCAGTCCAGCTCCAAGGCCGGAGCCTTCCTCTGCACCGGTGCCCAGTCCAGGCACGGTGTCCAGTCCAGCTCCAAGGCCGGAGCCTTCCTCTGCGCCGGTGCCTAGTCCAGGCACGCACTTCAGGAAGGGTGCGGAGAGCTGGCACAGGACTTACCAGACTGCTGACAGGCTCCTCAGGTCGGATGCCGTGCAGAACACACCTACATAACATTTCTCTCATCTCTCTCTCTCCCAACTTCTCCATTGCCTCCCTGACGGTCTCTGGCTCTTCAGGGTGAGTACGGGGAGCTGGCACAGATGGCACTGGACTGATGACCCGCTCTTCCACTATCCGCTACTCCGCCGACCACCCCTCGTGCCCTCCCCCCAAAAAAATCTTGGGGTTTCTGTGGCCGCAGTCCCCGGCGTCGTCGCTGTCCTTCCACCTTCCTTGGTGTCTCCTTCCAAGGAAGGGTCTCACAACCTCCCATAATTTCTTCTCAGGTCCTAAACTCCTTTACCTCCGTCACACGCTGCTTGGTCCTTGCTTGGTGGGATATTCTGTCACGATCGTTGTAATGAGCGGACCAAGGCTCAGCGTGATTGAAGTTCCACATCTTTATTACGGTGAAACTTTAAACAAAAAACAATAAACCAATAACGAAACGTGAAAGTAGAGCTGCACATGCACAAACACAAAACAATATCCCACAAACAGGGGTGGGAAAAATGGCTACCTAAATATGATCCCCAATTAGAGGCAACGATTACCAGCTGCCTCTAATTGGGAACCATACAAAACACCAACATAGAAATATTGAGCTAGAACACCCCCTAGTCACGCCCTGACCTACTACACCATAGAGAACCAAGGGCTCTCTATGGTCAGGGTGTGACACGGATAAACATCTTGATTATATGTTTAGCGGAGATCTTCTGTGTATAAAGTGATGCGGAAGGGCAAGAAAGCATCTAACGACGCACTTAGCTGTTCTACGAGTGGTCTGAGGCAGTCTGTAAATAACGAGAGTTTTCAAGTGCAACTTTACTAGAGATTGTTTTGAGAAACAGCTAGGAGATTTAACGATGCTCCTATGAAGGTTCTAACGAGCCTTAAGACGCTTTTGGGAAACCGGGCTCAGATGTGCTTTGTTTAGGGGGGACCACGTTCTCTATATCCTCCTATATCGGCAGAGCAGGCTGAAACAAAGGGTCGGGTTTGATGCCGTGGAAAACAAAACAGCTTGGAACGACAGCCTAGAGTAGCATATTACCCTTTACACACATGCAGGCGCGCACACACACACACACACACACACACACACACACACACACACACACACACACACACACACACACACACACACACACACACACACACACACACACACACACACTCCTCTAGGCTAGTTATGTGCTGCAGTAAGCCATTCATCTGGATAATGAAGCCTATGTAGTGTCTGTTAGTGATAGCACATATACCTTGGCCCGGTTGGCAGATGCATCTGCTCAGAGGAAGACACACGGCGTGTGATGGGCTGAGTCAGCAGCGCCACATGACAGATACATGGATAGCCGTTTCCAAACTAATACATACATAGACGTGTGTGTGGACACATAGAAATGCACATGCACACACACACACACATGCACACGCACACACCAAGCAGAACCAAGAGGACACTAATCTCTCACAGCTACATGAAAGGTCATAAAGAACCAAAGAAAATATATGGGGGATTGAAAATGATGCAGACGATTACATTGATAGAAGCCACAATCGATCTGAAATGTTAAAGCTGATCTACCCCCTAAAAAATGTAAATAATAATACAAATAAAGAAGTAATGAAGTAGTGAAGGGAAAGAGAGGGAAGAACAGAGGAAAATAAAACAGGTGAGAGAGATGTATTGTTACAGGAGAGAGAGAAGACATGGAGGACAAAGATAAGGTAGGCACCTCCTCTCTGCTGCACGGTAGCCCATCAAGGTAGGCTGTTATAACACAGCTCATCTCCTCTCTGCTGCACGGTAACCTATCAAGCTAGGCTGCTAAAACACAGCTCTCTCTGCTGCACGGTAACCTATCAAGCTTGAATGCTAAAACACAGCTCATCTCCTCTCTGCTGCACGGTAACCTATCAAGCTAGGCTGCTAAAACACAGCTCATCCCCTCTCTGCTGCACGGTAACCTATCAAGATTGTCTGAAGACACTGAAGGGAGAGACATTATGCCAGAGAAGAGGAAACCCTACTCCCTTTCCTCCCTCCATCATCTCCACCACCTCATCTCTCTGTCATCCCTTATGGGCTTGATGACACCCATTCATTACCACAGGGGTTTGTGTGTGTGACCGTGTGTGTGTGTGCTTGTGCATGTGCGTGTATGTTTTGTGTGTGTAAGCGGTTGCGTGCATTTTCGTATGCGGCCACGCTACCTTGCAATCACCTCCACGGTTTCCCAATTACCTCCTGTCTAATTGATGTTGGACATATTAAAGGTAATGAGGCGTCCGCCCATCTGTTGAGTTAGAGTTACAGAGCTGTACAGAGCAGGTCCTATGAGGGAATTATCATTGAGAGGGTGAGCCAAGACAAAGCTGCAAGGACAGAGCCATAGAAAGACTAAGGAGAGAGGGAGGGAGAGAGGGAGGGAGAGAGAGAATGAGAGAGAGAGAGGGAAAGACAGATGAAGGATTAAGAGAGAGAGAGGGGGATAGAGATAGCGAGAGAGATCTAGAGAGAGAAAAGAGAGAGCGAGAGAGAGAGAGAGAGAGAGAGAGAGAGAGAGAGAGAGAGAGAGAGAGAGAGAGAGATGGGGAAAGACTGAGGAATGAGAGGGAAAGAGACACAAAGAAGAGAACTGTTACCGCCAAGCCAACTCTCTCTCTCTCTCTCTCTCTCTCTCTCTCTCTCTCTCTCTCTCTCTCTCTCTCTCTCTCTCTCTCTCTCTCTCTCTCTCTCTCTCTCTCTCTCTCTCTCTCTCTCTCTCTCTCTCTCTCTCTCTCTCTCTCTCTCTCTCTCTCTCTCTCTCTCTCTCTGTCGATCTCACTCTCTCTGCTTCTCTTTTTCTCTCCCTGCAATCAAAGACAAGCCTTCGCGTCATGTCACTCTATTTTCTTCTCCCATACATCTTGCATCTCTTTTATGGCAGTCATATTTCAACTATATGGCTCGATGTATGGCAGGTATATATATATATATATATATATATATATATATATATATATACACTGGATAACATATGATTAACGGGGCTCAACCAGCTCTGTACATCGAATAAATTATAAATATATATATTTTATAGACTTATATAGTCCTCAGTGCCAGTTTTATTTGAGATGGCAGTTGGTTGGTTGCTGCTGGCCAGCGTTAGTGGTTTTGAGTAAGCAGGTGCCAGTGGAGTCTAGTTACAGCTCTCGTCTCCCTTTGTTGTGGCTTCATCCCCAGTGACTTATCAAAGGGAGAGCCTCTGGACAGAACCAAAGTCACAGCGTGTGTGTTGTGTGCATACGTGTGTACGAGTGTGTACATGTGCATGTCTCCTCTTTGCCTTTATGTGCCTTTGAATTTGTACTTATGAAAGTGTGTGTGTGTGTGTGTGTGTGTGTGTGTGTGTGTGTGTGTGTGTGTGTGTGTGTGTGTGTGTGTGTGTGTGTGTGTGTGTGTGTGTGTGTGTGTGTGTGTGTGTGTGTGTGTGTGTGTGTGTGTGTGTGTGTGTGTGTGTGTGTGTGTGTGTGTGTGTGTGTGTGTGTGTGTGTATACACGTTTTACTATACTTGTGAGTACCAGAAGTCCTCACAAGAATAGTAATCCAACTAAAATTCTGAGAAGGGAGGACATTTTGCCGGTCCTCACTTGTAAAAAAGGCTATTTTCACTTAGGGGTTAGGTTTAGGGTTAGGGTTAGGGGTAAGGCTTAGGGGTAAGGCTTAGGGGTTAGGTTTAGGGGTTAGGTTTAGGGTTAGGGGTAAGGCTTAGGGGTTAGGTTTAGGGGTTAGTTTAGGTCTAGGGGTACGGTTTAGGGGTTAGGTTTAGGGGTTTGTTTAGGGGTTAGGTTAAGGGGTACAGCTTAGGGGTTAGGTTTAGGGTTAGGGGTGAGGCTTAGGGGTTATGTTTAGGGGTAAGGCTTAGGGGTTAGGGTTAAGGGTATGGCTTAGGGGTTAGGGTTAGAATTAGGGTTAGGGGTTAGGAGATAGGATTAGGAGTTAGGTTTAGGGGTAAGGCTTAGGGATTAGGTTTAGGGTTAGGGTTGGGGTTAGAATTAGGGTTAGGGGTTAGAGTTAAGGTGTTAAGGTGGGAAAATAGGCTTTTGAATGGGAATCAATTGTTGGTCCCTAAAAAGTCCTCATAAGTATAGTAAGACATGCGTGTGCGTGTATCTGTCTGTGTGTGTTTGTGTGTGTGTCTGTGTTTGTGCGTGTGTGTGTGTGTGTGTTTGTGTGTACCTCTGTGCATATATCCACACATGTCTGTTAGAGTTGAATGTCATCTAGTCCCTGTGTCTGATGCTGTGTCGTGTGGTGCCGTGCCGTGCTCTGCCGTGCTCTGCTGTGCTCGGTGGTCATCTGCTGTGCTCTGCTGTGCTCGGTGGTGCTCTGCGGTGCTCGGTGGTGCTCTGCGGTGCTCAGTGGTGCTCTGCCGCGCTCTGCTGTGCTCGGTGGTCAACTGCTGTACTCTGCAGTGCTCGGTGGAGCTCTGCGGTGCTCGGTGGTGCTCTGCTGGGCTCTGCGGTGCTCAGTGGTGCGGTGCGCTATAGGTAATTACTCTCTGCGGTCTCCTGCCTCCCTCCCTGGTCTCTGTAACTCCACTCAGACAACAGTCCACTATTTTTGACCAGATCTCCCTATGTACTATATAGGGAATAGGGTGCTGTTAGTGACTCCCAGGTGATAGCTACCCCTACAGAGCCACCAATCAAAAGACATTATCCAAACTGTTTCACGAATGCAGGTTTTAAACACAGTATGCTGTTCAGTATTTTAAAGAGGACAAGACAGATACAGAAAAACAGCACTAAAACCCCTACTATAACTCTACAATGTTCAAAGCTGTTCTGAGGGGTCATTCTCTGATACACGGTGACATGAGGGTCTCTTTTGTGTTACCATGCTTAACAATAACCACGTGTGAGTGAGGGAGGGTGCCTTTCAACTGTAAAGTGAAGTAATGTTGCTCCATATGGATGGGTAGATGCATAGTAAATCGTGCTCCGGGATATGGGAGGAGGCAGGCCAGTTCCCAGAAAGCACTTCTAGATGCCACGTGGATGAGATTAGCCCCTTCACCTCTGAACCCATGGTTAAAAGACATGCAGGGAGAGAAGGATAAGGGGCGAAAGAGTGAAAGCGGGAGAGTGAGGGAGAGACAGACAATGACTAAGGGGGCAGGAAGAAAGAGATGGAAAGGGGGAATGAAAGAGAGGAAGATTAGAATGATAGAGGGGGGTAGAGAAAGGTGGAGGGGGAAGAAGGGGTGGGAGGTAGAGAAGGGGTGGGAGGCAATGAGCCAGAAATCCACAGCTTCAAAGCTGATCAAATTTTACAGTTGAGTTATCCCTTTCTCAGTGCCTTGAAATAGCCAAACAATTTTACAATCATCCAACACATTAACCTTTCGCAAGTCAGAGTGAGTCACTGTCCATAATGGTTCGATGAGGCGCTTTGCATGCCTGATCAGATGAAGGAAGATAATTGCTCTTTCAGGGGGCGAGACAAAAAAAGGAAAGAGGAAGAGAGGGAGAGAAGGAGGGATGGAGGAAAGGAAGGAGAGGAGTGATGTGGTTGCCCATCGTACTCCTCCCTGGGCTCTGCCCATCACTGTGAGGTATGATAGAGTTAGTGGGTCCTGGGCCCATACTTAACATTTCCTCAGGTGAGAAGTGAGTGGGGGGGCACGTTAGACGGATGTGGAGGAGCAGAGAGAGAGACAGAGAGAGAGAGACAGAGAGTGAGTCTGACAGACAAACCAACCTGCACATGTCCTCTATGCCATTGTTATTGTTATTGTCTATTGTATGGTTACATCATGCCAATAAAGCAATTTGAATTGAATTGCACGAGAGAGAGAGAGGGAGAGAGAGAGAGAGAGAGAGAGGGGGGGGGGGGGGGGGTAGTAAACACGTTCTTAACAGATGATATGACTTAAATGAAAGCTTTTAACCACATGGGGAATTGGTGTTTCTGTGTTCACAGCGTTAGTGAACTGTAATCTGTTAAGGTTAACAGGCATTTGTAGCAATCGTATTAGGTTTGAGTTACTCTAATTATCAGAATAGGAAATGCAATTACTGCCACATAGATAGATTGAGAGAGGGATGGAGAAGGAAAAATACAGAGAGGGATGTCAGGACAGGGAGGGCTGTAGAGAGAGAGAGATTAACAGGGGGATGGAGAATGAGCAAGAGAAACAGAGCAAGATAAAGGAGAGAAAGGAAGCATAGAAAGAGGCCTCTTTTAGCTAATTAGCCAGCCCACTAAGGGTCCTGGGAGAATTCCCCCTTCCCCCCTCTGCTACACCATACAGACCCAGGGGCCGTAGGTGAAATAATATGTATGGCCATGAGGCTCATAACCAAGGCATGTCATACCACACCATGTCATCAGTCACAGAACAAAGGACACACAGGTCAGAGGCTGAGCTCTTCTTTCGCTCTCCACTGTCCGCTCTGCTTGCTCCGCTCGCTCTCTGCTCCGCTCTGCTTGCTCCGCTCGCTCTCTGCTCTGCTTGCTCCGCTCGCTCTCTGCTCTGCTTGCTCCGCTCGCTCTCTGCTCTGCTTGCTCCGCTCGCTCTCTGCTCTGCTTGCTCCGCTCGCTCTCTGCTCGTTCTCCGCTCTCTGCTCTGCTTGCTCCGCTCGCTCTCTGCTCTGCTTGCTCCGCTCGCTCTCTGCTCTGCTTGCTCCGCTCGCTCTCTGCTCTGCTTGCTCCGCTCGCTCTCTGCTCTGCTTGCTCCACTCGCTCTCTGCTCGTTCTCCGCTCTCTGCTCTGCTCTGCTTGCTACGCTCGCTCTCTGCTCTGCTTGCTCCGCTCGCACTCTGCTCGTTCTCCGCTCGCTCTCTGCTCTGCTTGCTCCGCTCGCTCGCTCTCTGCTCTGCTTGCTCCGCTCGCTCTCTGCTCGTTCTCCGCTCGCTCTCTGCTCGTTCTCCACTCGCTCTCTGCTCGTTCTCTACTCGCCCTCTGCTCTTTGCTCCGCTCGCTCTCTGCTCTGCTTGCTCCGCTCGCTCTCTGCTCTGCTCTGCTCTGCTTGCTCTCTGCTCTGCTTGCTCCGCTCGCTCTCTGCTCTGCTCCGCTCGCTCTCTGCTCTGCTCTGCTCCGCTTGCTCTCTGCTCTGCTTGCTCCGCTCGCTCTCTGCTCGTTCTCCGCTCGCTCTCTGCTCTGCTTGCTCCGCTTGCTCTCTGCTCTGCTTGCTCCGCTCGCTCTCTGCTCGTTCTCCGCTCGCTCTCTGCTCTGCTTGCTCCGCTTGCTCTCTGCTCTGCTTGCTCCGCTCGCTCTCTGCTCATTCTCCGCTCGCTCTCTGCTCTCCACTCTGCTCTGCTACACTACACGCTTCTCTCAGAATTCACGGCCTTTTCATATAGATCCTTCTTGCATCGCCTTCCTCTGCTCTTCCTCTTCTTCTTCTTCTTCTTCCAGTGATGTAATGGTACCCCCTCTTCTTCTCTCGCTCTCTCTTTCCCCTTCTCCTCTCCTCCCGTCTCTGTCATAAACAGCTTTCCCTTTGTGTGTGAGTCAATTAGAGAGCCCTTTGGTTTGATTTATAGAGCCGGCTTCCATTGGCCTAATGGATTGCTGTGAATTAATATGCATTTTCTCATGTGTGTGATAAATTATAGAGTTGGGAGACAATAGAGGTCACAGTAGTAGAGTCCTGGTGTTTAGTCAGCTCCACCAGCCCACCACTTTAAACCTTCACTGGAGGAAGGGCCATCAATTAGAAATGTTTAGGCATAATGTATAGACCTAATGGATTATGAACAATAATAGGACTGAGCTAGGCTCATTGAGCTCTTTCAGTATTTTTCACATTGAGTAGACAAGAATGAGAGGTTAATGCAGATGGATTAGAACTACTGATTACGACCGTCTCATGCACGAGAGAATATTATATGTGGGCTATTCCACGGAAACAGAGTGACACAGACTCAGATTTGTCCATTTAAAATGGATCTCAAAAAAAAATGATGATTGCAAAGTTAAACAAACCAGGTCTATGCACAAGGACTACTTTTAACTATTTTCACTAAACATTTCACAAAAACACATTTCTACTGAAAATGTAAAAAATATATATTTACTTGAAGAACAGTGCAGATGCAGTTTGGTAACAGAATGACGATTTGTGCCGTCATTCTTTTCAAGTAAATGTGTTTTTGTTTGACACGAACATTTTAAAGTGCAAAATCTGTGTCAGTGTTACCGGTGTTACCGTGGAAATTGCCCATGTCGGAATTCGATTTTTTTAAATCTTGATGGTACTGTTCCATTCATTTGCTTTGATAAACCAGGGTGTAATTCAAACCCCCTGACACTCAGCAGAGCCGACTAGACCTGGACCTACGGGGTCGTGAAACCACTACATCATCACATTATTGTTTCACTCCAACCTCTGTTTTGGTTGCTTCTCGTTAGGTGCCACGATGCCACTTCCGGTGTCTTGTAATTCATGAGGTCAGACATACCTTACCCTTTCCTTCCCTCTCATAGGCTACACCATTAAAAACGTTTCCATTCCTGGGAGATATGGACTAATGACAACAGGCCCTCTGGTGGTGCAGGTCCACTTAGCGTTAGCTGCAGCGGTAGCGATTAATGGTAGAGCCGAGATGTATTACCCCGTTACCCTGGAGAGTCAGAGATAATTCTCAATCTGGCCCATCTCATCAAGGTACCCGCTTTTTACACTTTTCGTACGCTGAAACCCCCGGTAGATCTCGCCAGCCCATCACGTCCCGCCATCCGCCGCAATGTGATGAAAAAGCCCACCTCTAATCATTACGGCACGGTCAGTAGTATCAACTGGTTTAATAGCTAAGGAAGCCTGACAGGTGCTCTTCTTGCTAAGATTGAGGAGGGTGGGATTAATGAGGGTATTGCTGAGATTGCCATAACTCACAAAAGGACCATTAAAGTGATATTACGGAGAAGGCTCGATCAGATATGTTTTCAACTCCAGCAAGGTGGCATTGGGCGGCGCGTCATTTTTCACTGAGATTTTTAATGCCTGCGGGTCTTCCGTGCCTCTCCACCACCAGAAATGTATAGAGAATCAAAAAAACACTGCTGATAAGAGAAGAGAAAGAGGAAAACAGAGAGAGAGAGAGCGAGAGAGACATGACAGATAGAGACAGAGACAGCGAGACAAAGAGAGTAGATAGAGAGAGATAAATAGGGGTGGGGGTGTGAGAGGTGCTGCTGAGGAGTTTTTTCTCCGTTCATACAGGCCTAAGAAAGGACTAGTTCACACATTTTGTGGAGAAAACACAATATATGTTGATATTTTTTTTAAGGGGGTGCTGCAGCTACCCCCAGCACCTCTACTTCCTGAGGCGATGCCCACCAGCATAATGCTGCGAGGGACAAACATTCTACAGATCTTTTCAGATCCTCCTCCCGATGGACTAGGGAGACCAGTGGAGAGCTTCTGCTTACTGGGACTAGACTACTTACTGAAGATAAATTCTTCTTGAAATTCTTCATTATTTTCTGACCAACTGTCCAATCCGATTTAACAGATCATCTATCTCCTTTCTCAACAATTTACCTGATTACCCTCACCTGGTGATGCAAGCCCTGAATCAGGAGGAGCATGTCCAAATCCAAAGCCGTGGACCAAGCCTAGCAGGCCTTCGCTATGTGTACAATGGCCATCCTTGACTGGTTTGAAAAGAAAACTGCACGTCAAAGAAAGGCGCATGCATTCCTTTACCGAGGGAACATTGATCAACACTGGTGCTTGAAGCCAGTACAAAGAGAGGACAGACCACCAGACTCTACCCTGCAGAACACTACTGCCCTCTACTGGTAGGAAGTGGTACTCTATTTTACATCCACGGGACATTGCTCATAGGAGAACAAAGGACCAGCCAAGCTCATCACTGAAGATAAGCAAAAGATTGTGCAGGAAAACAGCAACTAAACAACAATGATACTTAAAGTTCACTTCAAATGAGTTATTCAGTTGGGGGATGTTCAGCTCGATGGTTCAGACGTCAAATGACTGAATTCATCTGGACAGCCTCTTGTTCATTCATTCATTCAACCAAGGAGGTAATTCAACCAAAGAATCACGTCAGTTTGGCATAGAACCTCAACACTAGATTAGCAGCCTGCTGTAGATGTAAATCATTCCCCACAGTGTGTGATGATTATACACTATACCCCATGGTATATAGGTGACAGTAGATTAGCAGCCTGGAGTAGACATGGATCTGCACAGTATGTAATAATTGTACAATATAACCATTATTTGTTACATTAGATTAGTTTACAGTTGACACTGATGATATACACGGAATGTACAAAACATTAAGAACACCTGTTTAATGAAATGGACTAGCCAGGTGAATCCAGTTGGAGGCTATGATCCTTTATTGATGTCACCTGTTAAATCCACTTCAATCAATGTAGATGGTTAAAGAGGGATAAATTAGACAATTGAGACATGGATTGTGTGTGTGTGTGTGTGTGCCATTCAGACGGTAGTAGGTTCCTTGCGCACCAGGTGGTGTCAAGAAATGCAGTGCTGCTGGGTGTTTCCACACGCAACAGTTTCCTGTGTGTATCAAGAATGGTCCACCACCCAAAGGACATCCAGTCAACTTGGCACAACTGTGGGAAGCATTGGAGTCAACATGGGCCAGCATCCCTGTGGAACGCTCTTTAGACACCTTGTGCAACTCAATATTAGGAAGGTGTTCTTAATGTTTTGTGCACTCAGTGTACATGGGGTACCAGTACCGAGTCAATGTGCAGTGGCACGTGGTAATTGAGGTAGATACAACATGTACTGTACATACACAACTGTTCAAAAGTTTGGGGTCACTTAGAAATGTTCTTGTTTTTGAAAGAAAAACTATTTTAGTCCATTAAAATGACATCAAATTGATCAGAAATACAGTGTAGACATTGATAATGTTGTAAATGACAGTTGTAGCAGGAAACGGCTGATTTTTTAATGGAATATTTGCATAGGCGTACAAAGGCCCATTATCAGCAACCGTCACTCCTGTGTTCCAATGGCACGTTGTGTTAGCTAATCCAAGTTTATCATTTTAAAAGGCTAATTGATCATTAGAAAACCCTTTTTGCAATTATGTTAGCACAGCTGAAAACTGTTGTCCTGATTAAAGAAGCAATAAAACTGGCCTTCTTTAGACTAGTTGAGTATCTGGAGCATCAGCATTTGTGGGTTCGTTTACAGGCTCAAAATGGCCAGAAACAAAAAACTTTCTTCTGAAACTCATTAGTCTATTCTTGTTCTGAGAAATGAAGGCTAATCCATGCGAGAAATTGCCAAGAAACTGAAGATCTCGGACAACGCTGTGTACTACTCCCATCACAGAACAGCGCAAACTGTCTCTAACCAGAATAGAAAGAGGAGTGGGAGGCCCTGGGGCACAACTGAGCAAGAGGACAAGTACATTAGTGTCTAGTTTGAGAAACAGACTCCTCACAAGTCCTCAACTGGCAGCTTCATTAAATAGCACCTGCAAAACACCAGTCTCAATGTCAACAGTGAAGAGGCAACTCCGGGATGCTGACCTTCTAGACAGAGTTCCTCTGTCCAATGTCTGTGTTCCTTTGCCCATCTTAATCTTTTCTTTTTATTGGCCAGTCTGAGATGTGGCTTTTTCTTTGCAACTCTGCTTAGAAGGCCAGCATCCCGGAGTCGCCTCTTCACTGTTGACGTTGAGACTGGGGTCAATTTCGTGTCTCATAGCAAAGGGTCTGAAAAATTAATGTCAATAAGGTAATTCATTTTTTTTAAAGTAATAATACTCTTTTTAAAACCTGTTTTGCTTTGACATTATGGGTTATTCTTTTGGGATATTTTTGGGGGGGTTATTTAAAAAAAAACAATTTTAGAATAAGGCTCTAACGTAACAAAATGTTTTCCGAAGTCACTATAGGTAGGGGTAAAGTAACTAGGCAACAGGATAGATCATTAACAGTAGCAGCAGCAATGTCATGAGTCAAAATAGTTTATGCAAAGAGGGTCAATGTACATTGTCTGAGTAGCTATTTGGTTAACTATTTCGTAGTCTTATCTCTTGGGGGTGTGCTCGGGCCTCCATTTTCATGTAGTCCATGATCAGCTACTTTGTCTTGCTGGCAATAAAGGAGTTATCGTGGCACCACTCTGCCAGGTCACTGACCTCCTCTCATCGTTGTTGGTGTCAGGCTTACCACCGTCGTGTTGTCAGAAAACTTAATGAAGGTGTTGCCCTAGGGAACGCAGTCATGGGTGAACAGGGAGTACATGAGGGGACTATGCATGCACCCTGAGGGGCCCCAATGTTGAGGGTCAGCGTGGCTGATGTGTTGGTGCCTACTCTCACCACCAGGATCCATTTGCAGAGGGAGCTGTTCAGTCCCAGGGTCCTGAGCTTAGTGATTAGCTTGTAGGGAACTATGGTGTTGAACGCTGAGCTGTAGTCAATAAACAGCATTCTCACATAGGTATTCCTCTGATCTAGGTGGGCGAGGGCAGTGTGGAGAGAAATAGAGATTGCATTATCTGTTGATCTATTGGGGCGGTATGCGAATTAGAGTGGGTCCAGGGTGTCTGTGATGATGGTATTGATGTGAGGCAACCTTTCAAAGTGTTTTAGGGCTACAAATGCAAGTGCTACAGGACGATAGTCATTTAAACAGGTTACCTTGGCGTTCTTGGGCACATGGACTATGATGTTCTGCCTGACCCAGTCTTACAGACTGGGCCAGGGAGACATTGAACATGTCAGTGAAGACACTCGCCAGCTGGTCAGCACATGCTCTGAGTACGCGTCCTGTTAATCCGTCTAAATGTTGACCTGCTTGAAGGTCTTACTCACATAGGCTACAGAGAGAGATCACACTGCTGGTGCTCTCATACATGGTTCAGTGTTGCATGCCTCGAGGTGAGCATAGAAGCAATTTAGCTTGTCTGGTAGGCTCTCGTCACTGGGCAGCTCACGACTGGGTTTCCCTTTGTAATCTGTGATAGTTTGCAAGCCCTGCCACATCCGACGAGCATCAGAGCCGGCGTAGTAGGATTTAATCTTAGTTTTGACGCTTTGCCTGTTTGATGGCTCATTGGCGGTCGTAGCAGGAATTCTTATAAGTGTCCGGATTAGTATCCCACTCCTTGAAAGCGGTAGCTCCCTCACTAACCTTACCTCACCATCTTCACTCCTATCAGTCTGCCCATCTTTTGCTCAGTGCGGATGTTGCATGTAATACATGGGTTTTGGTTGGGATATGAATGTACGATGTCGTCAATGCACTTATTAATGATGCCGGTGACTGATGTGGTAAACTCTTCAATGTTATCGGAGGAATCCCGGAACATAATCCACTTTGTGCTAGTGAAGCAGTCCTGTTGCTTAACATCGCTTCATCGGACCAATTCCGTATTGAGTGCATCACTGGTACTTCCTGTTTGAGTTTTCGTTTGTGAGTAGCAATGGTCAGATTTGCCAAAAGGAGGGCAAGGGAGGGCCTTGTTTTTGTGTGTGGAGTAAAGGTCATCTAAAGTTGTGTTGTTTCTAGTTGCACAGGTGACATTCTGGTAAAAAAAATAGGTGAAACGGATTTCAAATTAATAATGCCAGAAACTTTATTTTGAAAAAAAAGTTAAGATCAGCGTAAAAAAAACAACATACAAAATAATGGTCAGGAGCCTGTAATACGGCAGCTATCCACTGCAGCACCATCTTTGTTTTTAGGTTTGTTATGGGCAGCAGGTAGCCTAGCAGTTAGAGCGTTGACCCAGTAACCAAAAGGTTGTGTCACACCCTGGCCTTAGTTATCTTTGTTTCCTTTATTATGTTTGTTAGGTCAGGGTGTGACATGGGGAAGGTTTGTGTTTGGGTGGTTATATGGTTAAGGGGTTGTTGGGTTTTGTGTTTGTGGTTTTGTGTTGAGTGAGTATGTCTAGGTATGTCTATGGTTTAGTGAGGGTTTCTAGGTATGTCTATGGTTGCCTGAGTGGTTTCTCAATCAGAGACAGGTGTCTTTCATTTGTCTCTGATTGGGAGCCATATTTTTAGGCGGCCATAGGCATCAGGTGTTTGTGGGGTCATTGATTTAGTCATTGTCTTAGTCTGTGTCTAGGTTTGCTTCAGGTTTGCATTTAGTCGGTTTTGGTTTCACGTTCTTGGATTTGTTGTTTTGCTTCGTTAGTTCCTCTCCTAAATAAAGAGAAGATGTATTATTTACACGCTGCGCCTTGGTCCTATCTCTCTCCCATGGACGATCGTGACAGAATGACCCAACCACTCAGGACCAAGCAGCGTGAAAGGAGGGAACCAGAGCCCGTTGTGCAGATACTGGAGGTGAGCAATGGGAAGGATACAGAGACTGTTAAGGAGTTAATGAGGAGTTTGGAGGAGAGTGAAAAGAGGGACCTGCTGTGTTGGTGCGTGAGGCACGACATCCACCCGACAGAGCGTGTGCGGGAGGTGATGTTACCTGAGTCAGTTCTCCATGCTCGTCCTGAGTTGCGTGCTAACCGTCTGGGAATGACAGTCCCACGAACCAGGCCTCCTGTGTGCATTCCTAGTCCTACACCTCCTGTAACACCTTTCCGCCCCAGCCCAGTACCACCAGATCCGGCACCACGCCCCAGGATTCCAGGGTGTCTCCAGAGCCCTGTTCGCATTGTTGCTTCTCCCCGCACTCGCCCTGAGGTGCGTGTCCTCATCCCGGTACCACCTGTGCCGGTACCACGCACTAGGCCTATAGTGCGCTTTGAGAGCCCAGTGTGTCCTGTTGCTGCTCCCCGCACTAGCCCTGAGATGTGTGGCCCCAGCCCGGTACCACCAGTTCCGGCACCACGCACTAGGCCTAATGTGCGTATCCAGGGTCCAGTATGCCCTGTTCCTTCTCCCCGCACTAGCCTTCAGGTGCGTGTCCCTAGCCCGGTACCACCAGTTCCGGCACCACGCACCAGGCCTATAGTGCGTCTCAGCCGGCCAGAGCTGCCAGTCTGCCCCGAGCCGTCAGAGCTGCCAGTCTGCCCCGAGCCGTCAGAGCTGCCAGTCTGCCCCGAGCCGTCAGAGCTGCCAGTCTGCCCCGAGCCGTCAGAGCTGCCAGTCTGCCCCGAGCCGTCAGAGCTGCCAGTCTGCCCCGAGCCGTCAGAGCTGCCAGTCTACCCAGCGCCGTCTGAGCCATCCGTCTGCCACGAGCCAGAGTCGCCCGCCAGCCATGATCAGCCAGAGTCGCCCGCCAGCCATGATCAGCCAGAGTCGCCCGCCAGCCATGATCAGCCAGAGTCGCCCGCCAGCCATGATCAGCCAGAGTCGCCCGCCTGCCATGATCAGCCAGAGTCGCCCGCCTGCCATGATCAGCCAGAGTCGCCCGCCTGCCATGATCAGCCAGAGTCGCCCGCCTGCCATGATCAGCCAGAGTCGCCCGCCTGCCATGATCAGCCAGAGTCGCCCGCCTGCCATGATCAGCCAGAGTCGCCCGCCTGCCATGATCAGCCAGAGTCGCCCGCCTGCCATGATCAGCCAGAGTCGCCCGCCTGCCATGATCAGCCAGAGTCGCCCGCCTGCCATGATCAGCCAGAGTCGCCCGCCTGCCATGATCAGCCAGAGTCGCCCGCCTGCCATGATCAGCCAGAGTCGCCCGCCTGCCATGATCAGCCAGAGTCGCCCGCCTGCCATGATCAGCCAGAGTCGCCCGCCTGCCATGATCAGCCAGAGTGGTCCGCCAGCCAGGATCAGCTGAATCCGCCATTCAGCCAGGATCTACCAGAGACACCGAAGCGGAGATCGACTATGGTGGAGTGGGGGCCACGTCCTGCACCCGAGCCGCCGCCATATTAAGGCCTACCCCGGATCCTCCCCTAGACTTTGTGTTGGTGCGCCCGGTGTTCGCACCTTAAGGGGGGGGTTATGTCACACCCTGGCCTTAGTTATCTTTGTTTCCTTTATTATGTTTGTTAGGTCAGGGTGTGACATGGGGAAGGTTTGTGTTTGGGTGGTTATATGGTTAAGGGGTTGTTGGGTTTTGTGTTTGTGGTTTTGTGTTGAGTGAGTATGTCTAGGTATGTCTATGGTTTAGTGAGGGTTTCTAGGTATGTCTATGGTTGCCTGAGTGGTTTCTCAATCAGAGACAGGTGTCTTTCATTTGTCTCTGATTGGGAGCCATATTTTTAGGCGGCCATAGGCATCAGGTGTTTGTGGGGTCATTGATTTAGTCATTGTCTTAGTCTGTGTCTAGGTTTGCTTCAGGTTTGCATTTAGTCGGTTTTGGTTTCACGTTCTTGGATTTGTTGTTTTGCTTCGTTAGTTCCTCTCCTAAATAAAGAGAAGATGTATTATTTACACGCTGCGCCTTGGTCCTATCTCTCTCCCATGGACGATCGTGACAGGTTGCTGGTTTGTACACCCTCGCTGACAAGGTATAAATCTGTCGATTTGCTGTTGAGCAAGGACGCCGTACTACTATGGCTGCCCCTGTAAAACAACACATTGATTCAACCAGTTTGTGCCCAGTGGGATACTAATATCTGCACAGTATCTGCACAGTATGGTGATGATTATGCAATATAACCCTATGGTGTACAGGTGACACTGTAGATTCACAGCCTGGAGTAAATGTATGGCTATAAATCTGGACAGTTTGTAATGATAATATTAAACAAAGATTATTTGTTACAACAGAATCGTTTACAGGTGACACTAGACTTGTACCTGTGTGTCCCCTCTCTGTCTCTACTGTGTTTATACCTGCAGGGGTCAGAAAGAGACTGTGACCTGAGACACACACACAGCACTCAGTCCCCGCAGTCTGTTCATCTGTCACCTGGGTGAGAGTCAACTGTACCTGTCCTGGCCACACCCAGTCCACCCTGAGGGCATCAGAGTATTCCTCCTCACTCTGACACAGCAGTACAAGTCAACCTGTACTGGTATACCTGATCACAGACACCATCACTCACCAATCAGAGACTCCATCCACACACACAGTTACCTGTTCTGAACACCTGGCTGTACGACACACCTGGATCCCTTGTTTCTTTCTAAGGGATCCTCCTCTGCAGTACTGAAGAGAACCCTGGTCTGCCGGAGAACAACGCCATCTCTCTGGGACCTAAAAGACACCACACTGGTAGCAGTCATCTCCTGGGTCTAACTCTTTAAGGCACACAGGCAGTCTCTACAACGCAGGTGGGTTTCATATGTTTAGATCACTGTAGAAAGATACAATACTGTGTTGCTGTTGTTGAGCCTGTTAAATCTGTGACTGACTACTTTGGTCTCTCTCTGTTTGTGTTCAACTAGCTTTTCATCACCAGGATGCATTGTTGGCACAATCATTTCACAGCGAGTGATTTTAAATGGCGGGAGAGGGACCAGAATGTATTAATATATGCATTTTAGAAGCTCATTGAGTGTGTGAGTGGGAGAGAGAGGTAGGGAGAAGTAAGCAGCGGCATCATTTATGTTCTCTTTATTACAGATTAAAATGGCATGCTTCACATTCTTCAAATTTATGATGGTCTTGTTCAACTTGCTTATCCTTGTGAGTATGTTTCCCTTTTGATTGCATACATGCACACGGGGGGGGGGGGGGGGGGGGGGGGCAAGCGAGGGGAGAGTAATTGTATTTGTTAATTTATTGCATGAAATCTTTACGAGTCCTGTGTGAATGAAATAACAAACAATGGCTTTTAATGCATAGAAAAGTATTTTCTCTCGCTGTCCCCCACCTCTCCCTCAGCACCATTTAACTCAACAACATATCAACGATGGTACACAAATACCACAAATCACTGAGCGGAAGCTCAAATTATACTCTTAAGTCTCTGTCTCTCTGTCTCTCAGCAGTTCTCATGTCATTAACTTTAAAACTCTCTAATTTTGCTGCCTACGTTTTCCGCCTAGCGTTTATAACTAATGATGTTTGTGAAATGGAGGGGGACTTTGGCGTTGGTAAGCTGAATTTTCATTACACCTTGCTTCTCCCGTTTAAATGATCGTTGAAGTGTAAGTCCTTTTCTACTGGGTTTTCATTAGTGCCTGGGCCAAGTTATTTAATAAACCTACAGCATACAATATGAGACACTGTCTTAATAAAGTCATGTTATGTATGCTTATGTGGATCTGGGAAGAGCAGTTAGATGCAACCTTTTGACAAGGTCATAATGCTCTATCTCAGTGCCTGTTCACACCATTCAAATGATTCCACATTTTGCTGTGGTACAGCCTGAATTTAAAATGGATTATGTTGAGATTTTGTGCAACTGATCTACACACATTACCCCATAACGTCAAAGTAGAATTAATTTGTAGAATTCTTTTACAAATTAATACAAAATGAAAAGATGAAATGTATTGAGTCAAATATTCAACCCCTTTGTTATGGCAAGCCTAAATAAGTTCAGGAGTAAAAACTTGCTTAACAAATTGCATAGTAAATTGCATGGACTCATTCTGTGTTCAATTAAAGTGTTTAAAATGATTTTAGAATGACTACCTCATCTCTGTACCCAACGCATACAATTATCTGTCAGGTCCCTCAATAGAGTAGTGCATTTCAAGCACATATTCAACCACAAATACCAGGGAGATTTTTCAATGCCTCACAAAGAAGGGCACCGATTGGTAGACGCTGAATATCCCTTTGAGCATGGTGAAGTTATTAATTAGGCTTTGGATGGTGTATCAATACACCCAGTCACTACAAAGATACAGACGTACTTCCTAACTCAGTTGCCGGAGAGCAAGGAAATTGCTCAGGGATTTCACCATGAGGCCAATGGTGATTTTAAAACAGTTACATAGTTTAATGGTTGTGATATGAGAAAACTGAGCATGGTTCAACAACATTGTAGTTACTCCACAATATTAACCTAAATGAGAGAATGAAAGAAGGAAGCCTGCACAGAATAGCACAGAATTGAAAAAAATCCAAAACGTGCATCCTGTTTGCAACAAGGCACTTAAGTAATACTGGGGATATGGTGGGGATCCTAATAAAATACAAATACAAAATACAAATACTGCAACAACAAAAAAATCCAAGAAATGTACTTTTTGTCCTGAATAGAAAGCGTTATGTTTGGGGAAAATACAACACATCACATCACTTAGTACCACTCTTCATATTTTCAAGCATGGTGGTGGCTGTACCATCTTATAGGTATGCTTGTCATCGGCTAGGACTAGGGAGTTTTTCAGGATAAAGAAATCAAATACACCTATAAGCACAGGCAAAATCAGGTAAAAAGTTTCCCAACAGACACCTGGGAGAAGAATTCACCTTTCAGCAGGACAATAACCTAAAACACAAGGCCATATCTACATGGGAGTTGCTTACCAAGACAACGTTGAATATTCCTGAGTGGCCTAGTTACAGTTTTGACCTTTATCGGCTTAAAAATCTATGGGAAGTCCTGAAAATGGCTGTCTAGCAATGATCAACAACCAATTTGACAGAGCTTGAATCATTTTTCAATAATAAATGGGCAAATATTGTACAATCCAGGTGTGCAAAGGTCTTAGAGACTTACCCAGAAAGATACACAGCTGTAATCACCGCCAAAGGAGCTTTACAAAGTTTTGACTGAAGGGTGTAAATACTTGTGTAAAATAGATATTGTCTAAAAACATGTTTTCACTGTTGTTATTGGGTATTATGTGTAGATGAGTGAGAAAATAAAAATATTGAATCCATTTTGAATTCAGGCTGTAACACAGCCAGTGATGATTTTAGAATGTCCATCTTGGTGGAGCCAACTCCACTAAATGTTTTGGGGATGCATGCCAGCAAATACACTACACGACACAACACTAAACAATACATTCATTGCACTATAACAGTGGCAAATGGTGCCCACAAACTGTTAGGGCCTACATATAGCTGTCCTACAGCAGAGTTCCAACAGCAGTCCCAACACCTTACCACTGCTACACCTGGCTACACCTGCTACACCTGGCTAGCCTTGTCAGGCAGCGAAACAGTTCATTCAGCCTCATTTACTGCCTTTTAAAAAAACATAGCTGATATGGCTGACTTGCTTAAACGTGGTTTCAACTGACACTTGAGATGTACAAACTATGGAATAAGGGGACGACAAGCGGATATTTTTGATTTAGACAATAATGTGCGAGCTAGGACAGACGTTGTCAATATAACTATTTGTTCAGCACTTTGAAATGTATAGCAACAGAATTCAGAACATGGGCGGTTCTTACAGTGTTCTCTCTGTACACCAAATCAGAACCATAGGATATAAAGAGGCCATATAAGCAGACAATGAAAGCTCTAACAATATTCAATGATTACATTTCTCTAAAACAGGCTATAGGCTACATGTGCACCACCAAGTCAGAACAGTCGGTGAAATTATGAGGAGAAAGGGACCAAATTATTAGGGTGAGGCACATGGGCTACCAACATCTTACTACACAACATACACTTAGTATTACTTTCTTAGCTACAGTATACATATCTCCCTGGCATATTACCTAATTTATGCAGCAGCATACAAGCATTTTTGGACTCATCTTGGTGTGCTGTGCTCACTTGAACAGGAAGATGGCGCGGCGGTCCTTCATGGGCATATATTGTCATCAAACTTTGTCATCAAAGTCTGGCATTCTCTGGATTTATGGTGCTTTCAAGACAACTGGGAACTTGGAAAAAAAACAAGGTTGAATCATGATGACGTCGGTGATCTTCAGGTCGGAGCTCTAGCAAGAAGCCCAAGTTCCCGACAAGTTGGATGACCGTTCAAAACATATTTTCCCAGTCGGAGCTCTAGCAAGAAGCCCAGGTTCCCGACAAGTTGGATAACCGTTCAAAACATATTTTCCCAGTCGGAGCTCGTTTTTTTCAGAGTTCCTAGTTGTTCTGAACTCACTGAAGTCAGATTTCCCAGTTCTGAGTTTCCAGTTGTCTTGAGCTCGGCAGAAGTCATGCAGAAGTCATGATTGGCAGCATGGCCAATGTTGAATGTTTATCCTTTCAAGCTTGGAAAAGAGACCCTTAAACCCAGACTTGGGACCACACACCCACTCCGCTGAATAGTAGGCTAATGATTGCTGTGCAATGCTTGCAGTTAACCACAGATTCCTTCCCAACCACTCATTGTTGAATTTGTGATTTCTAACTTGTTATGTAATATTTTTGTCCAATGGCTGATGAGCACCGATACGTTTTATCTATAATTTCTCTTAATTTTTTATCTTCATATGACATGGATTAAAAAGGATTTGCCAGTAGATTGTTGACTTGATTCATGATGATGACTGTTAGCTTGCTGGCTACGATTTTGAAAGTCCAATCAAAGCTACTGTAGATATAACGTGATTTGAAATCGGTGTATCTATGGCCAACGACCTTGAGCCTTCTTGGATGGACACTTCTAATGTAACTCTATGGCAGCACCCAAGTGGGTTGAATTTTGAGCTCTACCCTTAGATTTGGCGGTGACGTGGTGTCACCATGAGTGACAGAACACTGAGCCAATCACAGCGCATCTAGAGAACATTTTCAACCCCTACGCTCTGTATTTTCCGCTGGCTTCCCCACCACCATAGAAAGCACTGAGCTAGGCCGAAACACCTGCATGTTGTAGCTGCCTAACTCAAGAAAGCAAAAAAGAGACCATGATTGTATGAAGGCTTTATTGACTCAAGTATTATTATAATTATTTTTACATTGTTTGCAAACTGATGTGACACGTATTAATGCCAAAATATCATGGAAAACAGAAGACAAACATGGAACACTTATATACAGCACCAGTCAAAAGTTTGGACACACCTACTCATTCTAGGGTTTTTCTTTATTTTTACTATTTTCTACATTGTAAAAAAGTAGTGAAGACATCAAAACTATAAAATAACACATGGAATCATGTAGTGACCAAAAAAGTGTTAAATAAATCCAAATCTATTTAAAATTTGAGATTCTTCAAAGTAGCCATGCTTTGCCTTGATGACAGCTTTGCACACTCTTGGCATTCTCTCAACCAGCTTCAGCTGGAATGCATTTCCAACAGTATTCATTCATCCATTCGGCCCCCGCCCCCCCCCCTCCCTACAGAGGCATATATGGCTCTGTTCAGAAGTCTCCTATTCAATCCCTCCAGCCCTAATATCTTTCATTTGTCCCTTCCATATTGTACTCACCTATCCCATTTACCCAGTTGACCTCTAGTCCTAACCGGATTTCCATGTGATCTATGACAGGTCTCATGGTGTCTGACAGGGCATCCCAGGCAGGTGGCATTCCATCTACTGCATTAGCCTGCAAAAAAATAAAAGAGAAAGCCAACCACAATTAGATCAGGCAGAGGGAAAACGCTGCCAGACAAGGAGTTAGGGGGAATATGGTTGTCGTATCACATTTACCGAGCAGGGCGTTCATCACTGAGAACAGGTGGAGGAAGAAATAAAAGACAAGATACCCTGAGGAGAGGGGGAAGAGGGGAGGAGAGGAAGACAGGGGGAGATTATTCTCATGTGGAAGACATCAGGGCTGATGGGGAGGATGGTGGCAGGAAGACAGACTGGCAGGCCTAGTTTCATGTGCAGCTGACAGAAAGCAGAAGGTCTCCTGTATATGACTGACATAGCTCTGATTGGAGACGACAGACAATATCAGGTTTCAGATGCTTTCTGTTCTGTGGGGAGGAGAGAAGGAATAGCATAGTCTGACATCCACCCACTCTCTCACTGATCTGACCTACAGAGAAAGAGAGAGCGAGAGAGAGAGCGAGAGAGAGCGCAGATGAGATCCAACGGTAAAGCAAAACATTAGATCTGTCAGACCAGGCGTTTGGTATGTTCAGTATAGTGCCTTCAGAAAGTATTCACACCCCTTGACTATTTCCCACATTTTGTTGTGATACAGTCTGAATTTAAAATGGATTAAATTGAGATTTATTGGCACTGGCCTACACACAATACCCCATAATTTCAAAGTGGAATTATGTTTTTAGAAATGTTTACAAATAAATAAAATTTGAAAATATTAAATGTCTTTAGTCAATAAGTATTCAACCCCTTTGTTATGGCGAGCCTAAATAATGGCAAGCCTAAATTAGTAAAAATGTGCTTAACAAGTCATGTAATAAGTTATATGGACTCACTCTGTGTGCAATAATAGTATTTAACATGATTTTTGAATGACTACCTCATCTCTGTACCCCACACATTCAATTATCTGTAAAATCCCTCTGTCAAGCAGTGAATTTCAAACAGATTCAATCACAAAGACCAGGGAGGTTTTCCAATGTCTCGCATAAAGGAACCCTGTTGGTAGAAGGGTAAAAATAAAACAAGCAGACATTGAATATCTCTTTGAGCATGGGGAAGTTATTAATGACACTTTCAGCAGGACAATAACCTATGAAACCTTTCTGAAGGCACTGTATATGCTTAAAAATAAAATATATTACCCCACATTTCCCGTATAAAGTAAATAATACTTCCATTACGTGAATCAATGTGTGAAGTAGGTATCTACATTTGTAGATAAAATAACGTTTGATTAGAGCGAGACCAGAGATCCCGATTAGACCTAAAGAGCTAGAGTTGGTTCTCCAGCAGTCCTCTGACATCGTCCGGCAGAGCCGAGTAAAAATATAACATTCTCCTCCTGGCCAATCAGAAAATAGATAGATACTTCCTGATGATAGATACCTCCTGACATTACATTATTATCCAGATAGAATTCCATGGTTGACTTCTGCATGTCACACAGAGAGAACAGGTCAAGATGATCACTAAGTGGATCCCTGCCTATTAAGCTGTCTGGTATTGGTAGAGAAAGAAAAAGGGTCATGGGGAAAGCGCAGTGTTTCCTTTAGAAAAGGTAACAAGAGGCCAAGTTCTCTTTGGCTGGTATATAACAGAAGCCTCGGGCTGACAAAATAAATGAATCTTCCTCTCTACCTGACCCCCTCTTAACCTTTTTACTGCAGTGGGGCTAAATCAGGGTCACACAGAGTGGTTCTTGGTAGTCTTAAACAAATCTATTTTGAAACAAAAGTATACACCTCACACATTGTTATGGGCTTAACAAAAGAAGACACCTGTACCATGTCAGATATATTGTGCTGTTTGTTTTTAGCATTAATAATATTCATTAATTTCCTAGACAAAGAACACTGACATTTTGACAATGTATATAAACGCAACATAAAAATACAGAAAAATATAAACGCAACATGAGCTGAAATAAAATATTCCAGAAATGTTCCATATGCACAAAAAGCTTATTTCTCTCAAATGTTGTGCACAAATGTGTTTACATCCCTGTTAGTGAGCATTTCTGTCAATATAATCCATCCACCTGACAGGTGTGGCATATCAAGAAGCTGATTAAACAACATGATCATTACACAGGTGCACCTTGTGCTTGGGACCAAAAAGCCACTCTAAAAAGTGCAGTTTTGTCACACAATGCCATAAATGTCTCAAGTTTTGAGGGAGCTTGCAATTGGCATGCTGACTGCAGGAATGTCCACCAGAGCTGTTGCCAGAGATTTGAATGTTAATTGCTCTACCATAAGCCACCTCCAATGTTGTTTTAGAGAATTTGGCAGTACATCTAACCGGCCTCACAACCGCAGACCATGTGTAACGACGCCAACCCAGGATCTCTACATCTGACTTCTTCACCTGCGGGATCATCTGAGACCAGCCACCCAGAAAGCTGATGAAACTGAGGAGTATTTCTGTCTGTAATAAAGCCCCTTTGTGAGGAAAAAATAATTCTGATTGGCTGGTCCTGGCTCCCAAGTGGGTGGGCCTGGCTGAATTGTAACTCAGTAAAATTGTTGAAATTGTTGCATGTTGCGTTTATATTTTTGTTCAGTATAAATCCCAGAAGACTGAAATATAACAAAACTGTTTGACATAGAAGCACTGGATGTTCGTCATTATTTAAAAAAATATATATATCTTTATTAATTATGAAATTATGAAAAATATTAATAACATTCCACCCATGAGGCCAAAGGGGGTGCTTTTGGTCATTGACACCTGAAAGAGCTACACAGCAGATGATGTAGTGGTGTCGTACAAAGGCAGGATAGGGTAGTGACACAACACATGTATTACCTCATGAAAGAGCTGTTGACCCAGCAGATAAAACTGCTAAATCAAGTGGCTGTTTTAGTTCAGCAACAATGTCTGGGTTCTCTAATAAAAGTACATGTGAAATTCAGTTCAGTCCCAAAACAAGGCAAGAAATCCCCCCAAAAACGCTACAAAATACAGAAATACCCTAGCAATAGCCTTCCAAACTTTGGTCTGCAGAGAAACCTTCTCTCGACAATCGATACAATATCCTTTAAACAAGTCTTTAAGAGTGTTATCACTTGTATAGAGTGAGAAAACTAGGCTTCTAAACTAGTTAGGTAACTAGTTTCCTAATTACCAAACTTTTCTGACCACAACATGTAGTCAAGATGGCTTCCCTCTTCCTGACACACCCACTTCCTATTTCATTCAAACTAGGAAGTAGCTATGGGTTTTATTTTTATTTTGTATTTTTTTTTATTTAACCTTTTTTTTAAACTAAGTAGCTATGGGTGTGGATGTGGAGTGACCAGGGAAGAGCACACAGCCTATACACATCTCAAGGAACCATGGAACCTTGTGGGTTGCAAGTGTCTTTGTGTGTATTGACCTATGTGTATCCCGTGTGTGTGTGTGTGTGTGTGTGTGTGTGTGTGTGTGTGTGTGTGTGTGTGTGTGTGTGTGTGTGTGTGTGTGTGTGTGTGTGTGTGTGTGTGTGTGTGTGTGTGTGTGTGTGTGTGTGTGTGTGTGTTGGTGTGTGTGTGTGTATCCTGTGTGTGTGTATGTGTGTATCCTGTGTGTGTGTGTGTGTGTATGTATCCTGTGTGTGTGTATGTGTGTATCCTGTGTGTGTGTGTCCTATGTGTGTGTGTATCCTGTCTGTGTATCCTATGTGTGTGTGTATGTATGTGCGTGTCCTGTGTGTGTATCCTGTGTGTGTGTATATGTGTGTATCCTGTGTGTGTGTGTGTGTGTGTGTGTGTGTGTGTGTGTGTGTGTGTGTGTGTGTGTGTGTGTGTGTGTGTGTGTGTGTGTGTGTGTGTGTGTGTGTGTGTGTTTCCAGCTGGGGGGTCTGACCCTGATGGGCGTGGGGATTTGGGTGAGTGTGGATAAGGGTTTGTTCCTACAGGTGCTGAGTCCCTTCTCCACCCTCGACACGCAGTTTGTCAATGTGGGCTTCTTCTGCATCGCTATTGGAGGAGTGCTGGTTCTACTGGGTGTCCTGGGCTGCTGTGGAGCCCACAAGGGGAGCAAGTGTCTGCTGATACTGGTAGGTACAGTCCAGAGTACAGGCCCACTGTTGAACACAGCCAATTAACTTACACTAACTGCTATGCTGAACACAGCCAAATAACTTACACTACCTGCTATGTTGAACACAGCTAATTAACTTACTCTAACTGCTATGCTGAACACAGCTAATTAACTTACACTAACTGCTATGCTGAACACAGCTAATTAACTTACACTAACTGCTATGCTGAACACAGCCAAATAACTTACACTACCTGCTATGCTGAACACAGCTAATTAACTTACACTAACTGCTATACTCACAATTGTGATCTAACTCAACATAACTACAAAACCACAAGGTACATTATTAACTATGTCTGCAGTATATCATTCATGACCGTATTATAGACCTTACATACCCACTTCTCCACACCCCCAATGAATCTATCTACACAGTTCACAAAACAAGCTACCATATCCATGAAGGACTATCTTTCTCCAGTGTAGTCCTGAAGAGGGTGTGTTAATGTTCATTAACAATGTGGCTAACTACCCCCAGAGTCCATTTCATTGATAATGAGTAGCACAGCTAGAACATTTTCCCCATAAGCACCATCACATACATTACTCAGACTGATAGATTCTAACGGATAGTAGTCCATATAGGATACATTACTGTTTACAGCTCTCAGCCAGGAGAAGATGCTTATCGGTTGTTTCAGCGTTCACATTAAACCACTTCCCTGTTCCCCTTTGTCTAATCAACGGTTAGCTGTCCTTTATCGAAGGGCCTTTACAATAACATGACAGGACAAAGGCTGATTACAAAGCCCAGAGGAGTGTAGGAGGTTGGATAGGGGTTGTTTAGTTGTTGTAGTTGTGTGTTGTGTGTTGTGTTGTGGTATGGTGTGGTGGTTGGTTTGTGAACTTGTGGTTGTGTTATAGCTGTGTTGTTTTGTGACCTTGTGGTTGTGTTATGGTGTGTTATGGTTGCGTTCTGGTTATTTTGTGAACTTGTGGTTGTGTTGTGGTTGAGGTTGCAGTCAGCTCCTCTAATCTAAAGCCAAGTCCTTTTTCTTTGTCTTGTTCTACTAAGTTTTTCTCCATCATCCTGATAATTTTCATCGCTGAAGTGGCAGCCGGAACGGTGGCCCTCGCCTACTCTTCGTTTGTAAGTCTCCCTCTCTCTCTCCACCTCTGACTTGAACCTCCCTCCCTCTCTCTTTCTCTCTCTCTTTGTATCATCTCTCCTTATGTCTCTCTCTCCCTCCCCCCTCCTCCCTCTCTTGCTCCAGCTTTCACTCCCATTCTCGATTTTTATCTCCATGTAAATTTTCCTTCATAGCCCGGCCATCATTGAATTACTGGGCTTTATGTCCACTTCAGTACATTTGGCCCTTTAATGACTCCCAGATTGCCTGGGGCTTTGTGCGACGCCTCTCACTTTGAGCAATTTATTACTCTGGAATATTGAAGTTAAAGCATTTTATATGCAAAACAGACTATTTACATATATAGGTCTCGCTCCTGCTCTTTCTCCAGTCCTGTTCAGTAAAATACTAGCGGGACACCCTGTCCTTTCGGACGGTAAATCATTGGAAATGAATAATTTTATTTAACGAAATTCTCTCCTCCTGCAAATCAAAAATGCGTTTATCTGTTCTGCATTTTGGTCTCTGGATATACCAATATTCTCAAATCCGGAGCATTTAAAAAACTCCCATCGGATCCTGTGGGATCAAGGCACTTGCCTTCTCTTTCAAATTCAATGTTGGCCCCATGTTGTCTATATATATTTAAAAAACAGTATAGGAATGCTCCAGACATAGATTTATTCAAGAAATGCGTTGTTTCATCCAACATGTCCAAGCAGGAATGCAAAATAAAGATATTTTGATGCAAAGCACGTAAATCAGTGATTGGAGTGAATTTTGGGTTGACAATTAGGCTGTTGTTGCGATAATTGTATTGTCAAAATAGGGTTCCAGAATTTCTGTTTATTTTGTTCAATAGAGATACATATACTGTAGGCGAATTCACTTGGGGCTAATCACTGAGGAAGGGGAAACTCGAAAACAAACCCACAACAGTAGCCTACTTATTTTTCCAGACAATTCGGTCTCATAGATTAGACGTAACACAGTACAGCCAGCTTCGTGCAAATGCGTTTTTCTCTTCCTCGCCTTCTCTTCATCTAGTCTACTCGGGGGGCACAGAGAGAAACAGGGGTAGCAGGGAAAACACCTTGATGCAGGAATCAGGATGTTACCGTTTGATCAAATCATGGTTTTAGCTGCTCCAAAAATAGAATGTTTTGAGTTTGCTAACCTTTTGCCTATCCCTAACCTTAACCACACTAATAACCTTTTGCCTATCCCTAACCTTAACCACATTGCTAACCTTTTGCCTAACCCTAACCGTAACCACACTGCTAACCTTTTGCCTAACCCTAACCTTAACCACACTGCTAACCTTTTGCCTAACCCTAACCTTAACCACACTGCTAACCTTTTGCCTAACCCTAACCTTAACCACACTGCTAACCTTTTGCCTAACCCTAACCTTAACCACACTGCTAACCTTTTGCCTAACCCTAACCTCAACCACACTGCCAACCTTTTGCCTAACCCTAACCTCAACCACACTGCCAACCTTTTGCCTAACCCTAACCTCAACCACACTGCTAACCTTTTGCCTAACCCTAACCTCAACCACACTGCTAACCTTTTGCCTAACCCTAACCACACTGCCAACCTTTTGCCTAACCCTAACCACACTGCTAACCTTTTGCCTAAACCTAACCTCAACCACACTCCTAACCTTCTGCCTAACCCTAACCTCAACCACACTGCTAGCCTTTTGCCTAACTCTAACCTCAACCACACTGCTAAACTTTTGCCTAACCCTAACCTTAACCACACTGCTAACCTTTTGCCTAACCCTAACCTTAACCACACTACTAACCTTTTGCCTAACCCTAACCACACTGCTAACCTTTTGCCTAACCCTAACCTTAACCACACTGCTAACCTTTTGCCTAACCTCAACCACACTGCTAACCTTTTGCCTAACCCTAACCTCAACCACACTGCTAACCTTTTGCCTAACCCTAACCTCAACCACACTGCTAACCTTTTGCCTAACCCTAACCTTAACCACACTACTAACCTTTTGCCTAACCCTAACCACACTGCTAACCTTTTGCCTAACCCTAACCTTAACCACACTGCTAACCTTTTGCCTAACCTCAACCACACTGCTAACCTTTTGCCTAACCCTAACCTCAACCACACTGCTAACCTTTTGCCTAACCCTAACCTCAACCACACTGCTAACCTTTTGCCTAACTCTAACCTCAACCACACTGCTAACCTTTTGCCTAACCCTAACCACACTGCTAACCTTTTGCCTAACCCTAACCTCAACCACACTGCTAACCTTTTGCATAACCCTAACCTAAACCACACTGCTAACCTTTTGCCTAACCCTAACCACACTGCTAACCTTTTGCCTAACCCTAACCTCAACCACACTGCTAACCTTTTGCATAACCCTAACCTAAACCACACTGCTAACCTTTTGCCTAACCCTAACCACACTGCTAACCTTTTGCCTAACCCTAACCACACTGCTAACCTTTTGCCTAACCCTAACCACACTGCTAACCTTTTGCCTAACCCTAACCTCAACCACACTGCTAACCTTTTGCCTAACCCTAACCTCAACCACACTGCTAACCTTTTGCCTAACCCTAACCTTAACCACACTGCTAACCTTTTGCCTAACCTTAACCACACTGCTAACCTTTTGCCTAACCCTAACCTCAACCACACTGCCAACCTTTTGCCTAACCCTAACCACACTGCTAACCTTTTGCCTAACCTCAACCACACTGCTAACCTTTTGCCTAACCCTAACCACACTGCTAAACTTTTGCCTAACCCTAACCTTAACCACACTGCTAACCTTTTGCATAACCCTAACCTTAACCACACTGCTAACCTTTTGCCTAACCCTAACCTCAACCACACTGCTAACCTTTTGCCTAACTCTAACCTCAACCACACTGCTAACCTTTTGCCTAACCCTAACCTCAACCACACTGCCAACCTTTTGCCTAACCCTAACCTCAACCACACTGCTAACCTTTTGCCTAACCCTAACCTCAACCACACTGCTAACCTTTTGCCTAACCCTAACCTCAACCACACTGCTAACCTTTTGCCTAACCCTAACCCTAACCACACTGCTGACCTTTTGCCTAACCCTAACCTTAAATTTGGACCAAAAAAACAAACATTAAACAATACGTTTTGACTTTGTGACTGAGGTAACTAGTGACAACTTCTGCATCTTGACATGATTGTGTGTGTGTGTGTGTGTGTGTGTGTGTGTGTGTGTGTGTGTGTGTGTGTGTGTGTGTGTGTGTGTGTGTGTGTGTGTGTGTGTGTGTGTGTGTGTGTGTGTATTTTTGTGCGTATTTTTGTGCGTCTGTGTATGTTGGTGGGTCTTTGTCGAGGGCCAGAAGAGATCCTAGGCGTGTATTATAGATTCTCATTGTTACTTAATTAGATATGCTTATAGTGAATCTATTGTGCTGTTTTTTAGCATTAATCCTATTAATTCATTACCTAGACAAAGCACATTGCCATTTCGATAATGTATTTGGCAGTCTCCGAGCATCTGCCCATCCCCGGCTTTTGATGACACAGTATCATTGCAATAATTAATATGGATTGGGTAGTAATATACATAGCCATCCATGAACATAATAACTCTCCGAAATATACCCCTGAAACAATGAAATGGGCAATACATATAGGGTGTTGATCTATTTCCTACTACTATATCTACCACATAAATCTCCCTTTCCCCATCGGGCCTACGCCCTAATCTAACCGAAAAGCCATGACCTGATGGAATCTGAATAACTCTGATTTAATAACCAATTTTAGAGAGCGTTATACAAGCATTATATGACTGCTTTATAGTTCTAAAAGACATTCAGAGGAGAAACGTGACGCTTATATGATGGAAAAATGGAAAAGAACATTGCAAGTTACTACAGGGCCTTAATAACAGATCGATTATAACAGAGAGGTGGTTGTTCCTGTCGGTAAGAGCTACTCTGCTATAGAGCTTCCTCTGTTTGTTACAATTAAATCATGTCAGATAATTAACACTTTTTCATGATTTATATTTAAAGAGATATTATATATAAACAGTATATACAGTTGAAGTCAGAAGTTTACATACACCTTAGCCAAATACATTTAAACTCAGTTTTTCACAATTCCTGACATTTAATCCTCGTAAAAATTCTCTGTCTTAGGTCAGTTAGGATCACCACTTTATTTTAAGAATGTGAAATGTCAGAACTTTCATCACATTCCCAGTGGGTCAGAAGTTTACATACACTCAAGTAGTATTTGGTAGCATTGTCTTTCAATTGTTTAACTTGAGTCAAACGTTTTGGGTAGCCTTCCATAAGCTTCCCACAATAAGCTGGGTGAATTTTGGCCCACTCCTGACAGCTGGTGTAACTGAGTCAGGTTTGTAGGCCTCCTTGATCGCACATGCTTTTTCAGTGCTGCCCACAACTTTTCTGTAGGATGAGGTCAGGGCTTTGTGATGGCCACTCCAATACCTTGACTTTGTTGTCCTTAAGCCATTTTGCCACAACTTTGGAAGTATGCTTGGGGTCATTGTCCATTTGGAAGACCCATTTGCGACCAAGCTTTAACTTTCTAACTGATGTCTTGAGATATTGCTTCAATATATCCACATAATTTTTCTTCCTCATGATGCCATCTAGTTTGTGACGTGTACCAGACCCTCCTGCAGCAAATCACCCCCACAACATGATGCTGCCACCCCCGTGCTTCACGGTTGGGATGGTGTTCTTCGGCTTGCAAGCATCCCCCTTTTTCCTCCAAACATAACGATGGTCATTATGGGCAAACAGTTCTATTTTTGTTTCATCACACCAGAGGACATTTCTTCAAAAAGTACAATCTTTGTCCCCATGTGCAGTTGCAAACCATAGTCTGGCTTTTTATGGCGGTTTTGGAGCAGTGGCTTCTTCCTTGCTGAGCGGCTTTTCAGGTTATGTCGATATAGGACTAGTTTTACTGTGGATATAGATACTTTTGTACCTGTTTCCTCCAGCATCTTCACAAGGTCCTTTGCTGTTGTTCTGGGATTGATTGTACTTTTTGCACCAAAGTACATTCATCTCTAGGAGACAGAACGCGTCTCCTTCCTGAGAGGTATGACGGCTGCGAGGTCCCATGGTGTTTATACTTGCATACTATTGTTTGTACAGATGAACGTGGTACCTTCAGGTGTTTGTAAATTGCTCCCAAGGATGAACAGGACTTGTGGAGGTCTACAACTGTTTTTCTGAGGTCTTCTTTTGATTTTCCCATGATGCCAAGCAAAGAGGCACTGAGTTTGAAGGTAGTGCTTGAAATACATCCACAGGTACACCTCCAATTGACTCAAATTATGTCAATTAGCCTATCAGAAGCTTCTAAAGCCATGATGACATTTTCTGGAATTTTCCAAGCTGTTTAATGGCACAGTCAACTGTAATGTTAACTTCTGACCCACTGGAATTGTGATACAGTGAATTCTAATTAAAATAATCTGTCTGTAAACAAATGTTGGAAAAATTACTTGTGTCATGCACAAAGTAGATGTCCTAACCGACTTGCCAAAACTATAGTTTGTTAACAAGAAATTTGTGGAGTGGTTGAAAAACGAGTTTTATTGACTCCAACCTAAGTGTATGTAAACTTCCGACTTCAACTGTATATATACAGTACCAGTCAAAACACCTACTCATTCAAGGTATTTTTTTTTTTTTACTATTTTCTACATTGTAAAATAATAGTGAAGACATCAAAACTATGAAATAACATGTGGAATCATGTAGTAACCAAAAAAGTGTTAAAAAAGTGTTAAACAAATCAAAATATATTTTAGATTTTAGATTCTGGCTTCCACAATCACCCGACCTCCACCCAATTGTGATGGTTTGGGATGAGTTGGACCACAGGGTGAAGGAAAAGCAGCCAACAAGTGCTCAGCATATGTGGGAACTCCTTCAAGACTGTTGGAAAAGCATTGCAGGTGAAGCTGGTTGAGAGAATGACAAGAGTGTGCAAAGCTGTCATCAAGACAAAGGGTGGCTACTTTGAAGAATCTAAAATCTAAAATATATATTGATTTGTTTAACGCTTTTTTTTGGTTACTACTTCATTACACATGTGTTATTTCATAGTTTTGATGACTTCGATATTATTCTACAATGTAGAAGATTGATCAATAACATTAGGCATATGGCCTAATATCCTCCACAACTCTCCTCTCCTTGCACAGTTTAGTTGATACAGTTGGTACGTTATCCGCTCCTGGCTCAGAGCCCAGTGTGTTGGTTGTTTAGGCATTTTTCCTGTCCACAGTGTATGTGTGTGCGTGTGTGTATGTGTTCATGTGAGTGTTTGTGAGGGAATGCAGTGTAGCGAGGGGCACGCAGGGCAGGCAACCAGGCAGGCAGAGTGACAGTGATGAATTAGCTAGCTGGTAAGAACCCCTCTGATCTGAGCCCCTCTTCCCGCTTCTTGGGGGGCACTTTTAATTGTAGCATGTCTCCACGTCCCCTCAGGCTACTCTCTCCCTGCTCCCTGAACACACACACACACACACTCGCTCCCCTGAGTCTTTGTGTGACTGTACGCCAAGGGCTTATTAATCAAAATGGAAAAAACGGGGACACACTGAGTGGAAGGGAGGTAGGGAGGTAAAGAGAGGGAAGGAGGTAGAGAGTGGGAGGGGAGAGAGAGGGAGGTAGAGAGAGAAGGGGGGAGAGAGAGGGAGAGAGAGGGAGGGGGGTAGAGAGAGGGAGGGAGGTAGGTAGGTAGGGAGGGAGGGAGGTAGAGAGTGGGAGGGGAGAGAAGGGGGAGAGAGGGAGGGGGAGGTAGAGGGAGGTAGAGAGTGGGAGGGGGAGAGAGAGGGAGGTAGAGAGAGAAGGGGGGGAGAGGGAGAGGGAGGGAGAGGGAGGGTGGTGAATATAGGAATATGTCATATAGGAATTGACTCTCTACAATAACAGGAGCTCTGGCATGAACATATTCCTTTGTATTATATAGATATGTTTTCTCTGTATGAAATAAATATGGTATGAAACACAATGGGAGAAAGTGTCCTGATCGAACAAACAGCAGCATCAATATATATGTAAATGTGACCACTTACAATCACAAAGGAGAAAATGGAGGAAAATGTCCCAGTCATCTTCTCAGGGACAGGCTATGGGTTTTATTTCCCAGGTGCTTTGTTTGGTTCAGATAGACATTTATTTCATTATTGATGCATAGCTGACTGCCTGAGCTGTACACTCTGTAAAAACAGACTATATGTTGTAGGTATGTTCAGTGACCTTGTGTGTGTGTGTGTGTGTGTGTGTGTGTGTGTGTGTGTGTGTGTGTGTGTGTGTGTGTGTGTGTGTGTGTGTGTGTGTGTGTGTGTGTGTGTGTGTGTGTGTGTGTGTGTGTGTGTGTGTGTGTGTGTGTGTGTGTGTGTGTGTGTGTGTGTGTGTGTGTGTGTGTGTGTGGTCTCCAGGCCGAGGGGATTCTTAAAGCATGGGCCACCCTTGTCTTGAAGAACCAGTATGGCAGCTATCCGGTGGTTACCAAGATCTGGAACAGCACTATGACTGAGGTATGGCTACCTCAAGTTACCAATATTTCTCCGCTATCCAGGAGCAAGACAGGTGCCGTTTTTCACAGACAATGATGAGCCTGAACCATCCAAGTCCGTGGCTAGCCCTCCTGAGAACTGACTAACCCTATCTGCGATATTTAATCCCATACGGTATGGCCCATAACTATTGAGTTTGTCATGCTCTATCTATCACATGTCAATCACATTCTACGCTGTAAGAGTTTAGAATGGTAATAACATGGCCTTGACTCTTTGTATTGTATAGCTTTTGCATTGTGCCTTACTGTGTTTTCAGTTGCACACAATTCTACATTTCTGCCATTGCTCAGCTCTCCTTATTATGCTTGATACATTCAAAGACCTTGACTTGTGAACCTCTCTCTCTCTGCTAAAAGCATGTCAATACATCATGTACCTCTCTGGGACCATGGCCACCATCTTTAAGTAGCCTACAGGCTAGAAAGTACAGAGGAATACAAATCAATAACCTAAGTAGAATGCCAAAGAAAAGCTGTTCCTTACATAACCGTCCATGTTGTGTTGCTTTTTATTGAATGGTAAATCAATAACTAAATGAAATGCCTTTATTTTGGTGAACACTTGCCAGTGTGCTCGTCCATCCTCCAACACATTGTTGTTAGCATGTCACTCAAGTGTTACAAGGGAAAGCTGAGAGAATGCTACAACACATTTCTCTCTTTCTCTCCGTGTCCCTGAAGCTGAATTGCTGTGGCTTCACCAACTACACAGACTTTACTGACTCGTACTACTTCGAGCAGAGTGAGGGCAGCTACCCACCCAGCTGCTGCCAGCTAGACACTGCCCCCTGCAGCCAGCAGCAGGCATGGCACAGTGCTGTTCAGGTGAGACCACGGCTGCAAATGGCTCACTATTCTGAATGATCAAAGTTCTATGTATAATGAGCAGTGCATGACTCTTATGGTAACATTAGTTCATTGGGCTTTCTCCATTCTGATGGTTTTAAACTCAACCAAACAAGGACAAAACTGACAAAGAAGTAGTCCAATTTGTAGAACTTTCTTTTATTTATTTAGCACTGTTTTCAAAATATTATTATAAACGGTATCATCTCTGGTCAAAAGTAGTGCACTATATAGAAAATAGGGTGTCATTTGGGACACATCCATAGACTGGGTGAGACACCCACAGAGTGACACTGTTTCCCACAGGAACAACCATAAGTCTCCTTGTTTACGCTCAAATGTATCATAAACTAAACATATTCAACAACCTTCACTTGATCTAGAGAAAAACACGTGCAAATGTGTAACTAGTCTGATCCAATGCCTTAATGACCTTGTGTTTTAAAACTAACTTAGACGTGTACAACAATTGTCCTATTAATAATTCATGTTCTGTACACGTTCCTCTCAGGGCTGTTTTGCACAGCTGTTGGAGGCCCTTCAGAAGCATGCCAACATCGTAGGTGGAATAGCCGTAGGCATCGGAGGGCTAGAGGTAAAATCAACAGGTCATAAATGATCCCGTGTGGCTCAGTTGGTAGAGCGGGGCACTTCTGACGCGTGGGTTCAATTCCCGCGGGGGGACCAGTATGAAAATTGTATACTCTAAGTTGCTCTGGATAAGAATGTCTGTAAAAAAATGTGTCTGTGCATTGTTCAGTGCAGGAGTATAACCGTGTACCATGTCTATCAACCTCTTGTCGCAGGATGAGTGAAAGCCATTGACTTGCATGTATTGAACATCCAGTGGAGATGTTTTATGGCTTTGAGGAATCTGATCTACAATCTGATCATAATGTTATAAAGTGACTCACGCATATTCACAAGCAGTCAGGAAGAGATGATAGGGTAGGTGCATATAGGAACCGTACAGACCAGGGCTAGGGAGTTCTTGCTGTTATGGTCCAGTCATATGTGGTTATGGTCAGGTCATTGTGTCAGGACAAACTCCCGGCCATTATGACAGCTAGTGTTGGATACAGGAGCTGTTACAGTGCCTTCAGAAAATATTCAGACCCCTTGACTTATTCCACATTTGGTTGTTTTACAGCCTGAATTCAAATGTTTATTTTATTATTTTTATTTTGTATAAAAACATAATTCCACTTTGTCACGATCGTGTGGCGAATTAACGGACCAAAATGCAGCTTTTGGAAAATAAGCCATCTTCTTTTATTATAACACGAAGATGAACACGACACAAAAACACTTTAACAAAACAACAAAACGACCGTGAAGCTACAAACGTTGTGCACAAACATACAGGCTACTAACGTTCTTACATAGACAATTACCCACAACCAATGAGAGCCTATGGCTACCCTAAATAAGGCTCCCAATCAGAGACAACCGAAATCAGCTGTCTCTAATTGGGAACTCATTCAGGTAACCATAGACTCTCCTAGATAACTAACCAACATAGACAACACTAGACATATACACTCAACACAAAACCATCTACTACACCCCATAACCCCTTTACCAAATAAACACCCAAAACCAACAAAACATAAACATTACCCATGTCACACCCTGACCTAACTAAAATAATAAAGAAAACAAAGAATAATAAGGCCAGGGCGTGACATAACCCCCCCCCTTGAGGCGCGAACTCCGGGCGCACCATACACAGTCTAGGGGAGGGTCTGGGTGGGCTCCCCTCCACGGTGGCGGCTCCGGCTCTGGTCGTAGTCCCCACGTCACCACAGTACCTAACCACCTCCTAGGCTTCCTCCAAACGACCCCCCTCCACATTAACCCCATTGCATTAAGGGGGAGTTCCGGACTAAGGGACAGCTCCGGACTAAGGACCAGTACCAGGGTAAGGGGCAGTACCAGGGTCAGGGGCAGTACCAGGATAAGGGGCAGTACCAGGATAAGGGGCAGCACCAGGGTAAGGGGCAGCACCAGGGTAAGGGGCAGCACCAGGGTAAGGGGCAGCTCCAGGGTAAGGGGCAGCTCCGGACTGAGGAATGGCAGCTCCGGACTGAGGGACTGCAGCTCCGGACTGAGGGACTGCAGCTCCGGACTGAGGGACGGCCCATGGCTGGCTGACAGATCTGGCTGCTCATGGCTGGCTAACGGATCTGGCTGCTCATGGCTGGCTAACTGATCTGGCTGCTCATGGCTGGCTGACGGATCTGGCTGCTCATGGCTGGCTGACGGATCTGGCTGCTCATGGCTGGCTGACGGATCTGGCTGCTCATGGCTGGCTGACGGATCTGGCTGCTCATGGCTAGCTGACGGATCTGGCTGCTCATGGCTAGCTGACGGATCTGGCTGCTCATGGCTAGCTGACGGATCTGGCTGCTCATGGCTAGCTGACGGATCTGGCTGCTCATGGCTAGCTGACGGATCTGGCTGCTCATGGCTAGCTGACGGATCTGGCTGCTCATGGCTAGCTGACGGATCTGGCTGCTCATGGCTAGCTGACGGATCTGGCTGCTCATGGCTAGCTGACGGATCTGGCTGCTCATGGCTAGCTGACGGATCTGGCTGCTCATGGCTAGCTGACGGATCTGGCTGCTCATGGCTGGCTGACTGATCTGGCTGCTCCTGTCTGGTTGGCGGCTCTGGCAGATCCTGTCTGGTTGGCGGCTCTGGCAGATCCTGTCTGGTTGGCGGCTCTGGCAGATCCTGTCTGACGGACGGCTCTAGCGGCTCCTGTCTGGCTGGCGGCTCTAGCGGCTCCTGTCTGGCGGACGGCTCAGTGGGCTCATGGCAGACGGGCGGCTTTGCAGGCTCATGGCAGACGGGCGGCTTTGCAGGCTCATTGCAGACGGATGGCTCAGATGGCGCTGGGGAGACGGATGGCTCAGATGGCGCTGGGGAGACGGATGGCTCAGATGGCGCTGGGGAGACGAGCAGTTCAGTCAAACCTGTGCAGACGGCAGACTCCTGCCAGCTGAGGCGCACTGTAGGCCTGGTGCGTGGTGCCGGGACTGGTGGCACCGGGCTGGAGACACGCATCTCAGGGCTAGTGCGGGGAGCAGCAACAGGACGCACAGGACTCTGGGGACACACAGGAGGCTTGGTGCGTGGTTTAGACACTGGTGGTAAAGGGCTGGAGACACGCACCATATAGCTAGTGCGTGGAGGAGGCACTGGTGGTACTGGATTGGGGCGGGGAGGTGGCGCCGGAAATACCGGACCGTGCAGGCGTACTGGCTCCCTTGAACGCCGAGCCTGCCCAACCTTACCTGGTTCTATGCTCCCCGTCGCCTGACCAGTGCGGGGAGGTGGAATAACCCGCACCGGCCTATGTAGGCGAACCGGGGACACCATGCGTAAGGCTGGTGCCATGTACGCCGGCCCGAGGAGACGCACTGGTGACCAGATGCGTTGGGCCGGCTTCATGACATACGGCTCAACGCTCAGTCTAGCCCGGCCGATACGTGGAGCTGAAATGTACCGAACCGGGCTATGCACGCGTACAGGAGACACCGTGCGCTCTACTGCGTAACACGGTGTCTGCCCGTACTCCCGCTCTCCACGGTAAGTACAGGGAGTAGGCGCAGGTTTCCTACCTGACTTCGCCACACTCCCTTTAAGGCCTCCCCCAAGAAATTTTTGGGGTGTACTCACGGGTTTCCAGCCTTGTCTCCGTGCTGCCTCCTCATATCGCCTCCTCTCGGCTTTCGCTGCCTCCAGCTCTTCACGAGGGAGGCGATATTCTCCAGGTTGATCCCAAGGTCCATCTCTTTCCAATTCGTCCTCCCAACTCCAGAGATCCTGTGTAGGTAGGTCCTGTTGCCGCCTTCCATGCCGCTTGGTCCTATGGTGGGTAATTCTGTCACGATCGTGTGGCGGATTGACGGACCAAAACGCAGCAGTTGGAAAATAAGCCATCTTCTTTTATTATAACACGAAGATGAACACGACACAAAAACACTTTAACAAAACAACAAAACAACAAAACGACCGTGAAGCTACAAACGTTGTGCACAAACATACAGGCTACTAACGTTCTTACATAGACAATTACCCACAACCAATGAGAGCCTATGGCTACCCTAAATAAGGCTCCCAATCAGAGACAACCGAAATCAGCTGTCTCTAATTGGGAACTCATTCAGGTAACCATAGACTCTCCTAGATAACTAACCAACATAGACAACACTAGACATATACACTCAACACAAAACCATCTACTACACCCCATAACCCCTTTACCAAATAAACACCCAAAACCAACAAAACATAAACATTACCCATGTCACACCCTGACCTAACTAAAATAATAAAGAAAACAAAGAATAATAAGGCCAGGGCGTGACACACTTTGACATTATGGGGTATTGTGTGTAGGCCAGTGACACAAAGTCTACATTTAATCCATTTTAAATTCAGGCTGTTTACACAACAAAATGTGGATGCTTTCTGAAGGCCCTGTACATGTAATCAAAGCCATATTATTGTAGTTATGATCTAGATCATCCTAACACAAGTTTCTCTCTCCTAGGTGGCAGCGATGCTGGTGTCCATGTATCTGTACTGTTATCTGGACAACAATGTCAGCTGAGACTTTGTATTGTACAGACAATATGTTGTTATGTACTGTGAAAGGTTAATAATAGTGATTGTAGTGCCATCAAATCTGATCGGTTGCCTTGATGTTATTATCTACAAATGTATATCAGTTATCCATTATTTCACATTTACTAATCAAAAGAGATATCTTTTTAATTAATAGCACACAAAAGCCAAAACATAGTACTGTAATTGTGTGTAATGTTATTTTAGATATTGTCACATTTATCTACTGTAAATACACTTTATATTTACAATAAATTTCAGCTACCAACATGTCTGGATGTTTTACAACAAAATCACACATTTGAAGTTCCTACATCCACTAAGTGTTCAAAACATCAACGACATCTTCCTAATATTGAGTTGTACCCCGACCCTTTTTGCCCTCAGAACAGCCTGAATTTGTCGGGGCATGGACTCTACAAGGTGTTGAAAGCGTTCCACAGGGATGCTGGCCCATGTTGACTCTAATGCTTCCCACAGTTGTGTCAAGTTGGCTGGATGTCCTTTGGGTAGTGGACCATACTTGATGAGCACGGGAAACTGTTGAGCATGAAAAACCCAGCAGCGTTGCAGTTCTTGACACAAACCGGTGGGCCTGGCATCTAATCATACCCCGTTGAAAGGCACTTAAATATTTTGTCTTGCCCATTCACCATCTGAATGGCACACATACAATCCATGTCTCAATTGTCTCAAGGCTTGAGAATCCTTATTTAACCTGTCTCCTCACCGTCAGTCTATGTCATGGAAAGAGCAGGTGTCTTTAATGTTTTTCTACTCTCAGTGTATACTGTAATATGAATTTTAGATCATTCAAACCCAGATATATTACATGAGCAACAACACACTGCATTGTACAGTGTGTCACATAATAGTACTGTGTGTTCTGCCCATGAATGAGGCAGTTCTTTGGCCGTCATTGAAAATAAGAAATTGTTCTTTACTGACTTGCCTAGTTAAGTAAAGATGAATGGAATACTGTACATGTTTTGTCTTTGTTCTATTACCACACTGTCCACAGACGTTACAGTAAATATTGACCAATCGGGGGCCTCTGAAACATAGCAAGGAGGAATGGAGAGAGAGCGTGAAATAGTGTATTGTTCAAGCCTCGTATACCATGCCTCTGGCTATTACACCTGAATTAGTGGAATCATCATCTTAAATCCCTGTTCAAACCCTGAACGCCAAGCAAATGTTGTTGTTCCCCTTTGACGGTCTGTTTAAGTGACCCTGGTATTCTCATTGCTCAGTGAGAGAGGGGTGGGGGCAAGACCATATACCATTCTAGCCAATTAGACCTCAGAAGTATTTAGAGATAAATCTCTCATAATTTCTGACCAACTGTGCTCATCTCAATCGCTCCCATGTATAACGATAACCCTCACACACCAACCCCCTCTCTCTCTCAACAAGAACCTTCATACACCAACCCTGTCTTCTCCTCTCGTTCTAGAGAGGACTACAATCCCAGCGATCGATCAATATTTCATCTATATCTCCAACGCCGAGGGGCTTAGAGAGAGTACTGCTCCTCTCAATGTTCAATAAGTCAAAATGACATTAACCTAGGCTCTGATAAGAGCAGTGGATCCTGACGGACAGGCCAAATGAACAGGTTTAGCATTAGCGTTAACAATAAAACACAATCAAAACCTCCTTATCTATCGGATCCAGCGACAGCTTCATTGTGTGTGTACACTGAGCCAGAAACAATCGCCCTGTAGGAAACTAAACACTGTCTTTATGTGGGGATGATCATGTGAAACACACACATTTAATTATGAACAAACATGAACATTCAGCTTGTCAGACTAATTCAGATACAGGCATACAGTTTATACATAGTACATGCAGATGTGAGCACACAAGTTCAATGCACACACACACAGATACTGATGTCGCTATGAACACACACATACAGTCTAGCTGTGGGTTCTGACAGGGCATCTCCATTAAGAGACCATTGAGATGGCGAGGCATGATAACTCAAAGGACAGGAAGGTGTTTGTCCTTGGTCAACCACCGTGGTTACGGAAATGTACCATCCAGGGGATTTGCATACATTTCCCTAGCCCACACTGTTCCCTTCTCCTCTCTGTTGGTTTACCCAACACCTTCTCCTGGGAAATCTGGATACAAGGACGAGGCTGGAGAAAACAACCTTATCAATAACAAGAAAATGTATTATGAATATTCTAGTAGTGATAAATTAATGTTGTGATGCCTGCTGTAGATTCACCTCTATAATAAATTAACATACTTTTGTTAATCACGCAGGTATGAAGTATTTCACTACAACTCCCTCAACCCATAATAGACACATTGCAAAAACAACTGACACCACTACCAAACTGCATAAGAGATAAATGTGTCTATAGATGAATGTGTCTATGAATGTCACGCCCTGACCATAGAGAGCTTTTTATTCTCTATGTTGGTTAGGTCGGGGTGTGACTAGGGTGGGTTATCTAGGTGATTATATACACTGCTCAAAAAAATAAAGGGAACACTTAAACAACACAATGTAACTCCAAGTCAATCACACTTCTGTGAAATCAAACTGTCCACTTAGGAAGCAACACTGATTGACAATAAATTTCACATGCTGTTGTGCAAATGGAATAGACAAAAGGTGGAAATTATAGGCAATTAGCCAGACACCCCCCATAAAGGAGTGATTCTGCAGGTGGTGACCACAGACCACTTCACAGTTCCTATGCTTCCTGGCTGATGTTTTGGTCACTTTTGAATGCTGGCGGGGCTCTCACTCTAGTGGTAGCATGAGACGGAGTCTACAACCCACACAAGTGGCTCAGGTAGTGCAGCTCATCCAGGATGGCACATCAATGCGAGCTGTGGCAAGAAGGTTTGCTGTGTCTGTCAGCGTAGTGTCCAGAGCATGGAGGCGCTACCAGGAGACAGGCCAGTACATCAGGAGACGTGGAGGAGGCCGTAGGAGGGCAACAACCCAGCAGCAGGACCGCTACCTCCGCCTTTGTGCAAGGAGGAGCACTGCCAGAGCCCTGCAAAATGACCTCCAGCAGGCCACAAATGTGCATGTGTCTGCTCAAACGGTCAGAAACAGACTCCATGAGGGTGGTATGAGGGCCCGACGTCCACAGGTGGGGGTTGTACTTACAGCCCAACACCGTGCAGGACGTTTGGCATTTGCCAGAGAACACCAAGATTGGCAAATTCGCCACTGGCGCCCTGTGCTCTTCACAGATGACAGCAGGTTCACACTGAGCACATGAGCACATGTGACAGACGTGACAGAGTCTGGAGACAGCGTGGAGAACGTTCTGCTGCCTGCAACATCCTCCAGCATTACCGGTTTGGCGGTGGGTCAGTCATGGTGTGGGGTGGCATTTCTTTGTGGGGCCGCACAGCCCTCCATGTGCTCGCCAAAGGTAGCCTGACTGCCATTAGGTACCGAGATGAGATCCTCAGAGCCCTTGTGAGACCATATGCTGACACATGCACATTTGTGGCCTGCTGGAGGTCATTTTGCAGGGCTCTGGCAGTGCACCTCCTTGCACTAAGGCGGAGGTACCGGTCCTGCTGCTGGGTTGTTGCCCTCCTACGGCCTCCTCCACGTCTCCTGATGTACTGGCCTGTCTCCTGGTAGCGCCTCCATGCTCTGGACACTACGCTGACAGACACAGCAAACCTTCTTGCCACAGCTCGCATTGATGTGCCATCCTGGATGAGCTGCACTACCTGAGCCACTTGTGTGGGTTGTAGACTTCATCTCGTGCTACCACTAGAGTGAAAGCACCGCCAGCATTCAAAAGTGACCAAAACATCAGCCAGGAAGCATAGGAACTGTGAAGTGGTCTGTGGTCACCACCTGCAGAATCACTCCTTTATTGGGGGTGTCTGGCTAATTGCCTATAATTTCCACCTTTTGTCTATTCCATTTGCACAACAGCATGTGAAATTTATTGTCAATCAGTGTTGCTTCCTAAGTGGACAGTTTGATTTCACAGAAGTGTGATTGACTTGGAGTTACATTGTGTTGTTTAAGTGTTCCCTTTATTTTTTTGAGCAGTGTATATTTATGTTGGCCTGGTATGGTTCCCAATCAGAGGCAGCTGTTTATCGTTGTCTCTGATTGGGGATCATATTTAGACAGCCATTTCCCCATTGTGCTTTGTGGGATCTTGTTTTTGTGTAGTGCCTGTTAACACTGCAATTACTTCACGGTTCGTTTTGTTTTCTGTATTTGTTCTGGTGAGTTTCTTTGATTAAAACAATGGGTCTATGAATGGGTCTATAGATATGTCTATAGATGTGTCTATAGATGCCAGTATGAATGTGTCCATGGATGCGAGTATGAATGTGTCTATAGATGCGAGTATGCATGTGTCTATAGATGCGAGTATGCATGTGTCTATAGATGCGAGTATGAATGTGTCTATAGATGCGAGTATGAATGTGTCTATAGATGCGAGTATGAATGTGTCTATAGATGTGAGTATGAAGGTGTCTATGAATGTGTCTATGAATGTGTCTATGAATGTGTCTATAGATGTGAGTATGAATGTGTCTATAGATGTGAGTATGAATGTGTCTATGAACGTGTCTATGAATGTGTCTATAGATGTGAGTATCAAGGTGTCTATGAACATGTCTATGAATGTGTCTATGAATGTGTCTATAGATGTGAGTATGAATGTGTCTATGAATGTGTCCATAGATGTCTATGAATGTGTCAATAGCTGTGAGTATGAATGTGTCTATAGATGTGAGTATGAATGTGTCTATAGATGTAAGTATGAATGTGTCTATGAATGTGTCCATAGATGTCTATGAATGTGTCAATAGCTGTGAGTATGAATGTGTCTATAGATGTGAGTATGAATGTGTCTATAGATGTCTATGAATGTGTACATAGATGTCTATGAATGTGTCCATAGATGTGAGTATGAATGTGTCTATAAAGGTGTCTACGAATGTGTCTATGAATGTGTCTATAAATTTGTCTATTAATGTGAGCATGAATGTATCTATAAATGTGAGAATGAATGTCTATGACCATCTATTAATGTGTCTATAAATGTGTCTGAATGTTTCTATAGTTGTCTATGAATGTGAGTATGAATGTGTCTATGAATGTGTCTATAGATTTCTATGAATGTGAGTATGAATGTGTCTATGAATGTGTCTATAGATTCTCTAGTTGCGCCGTGATTGGCTCAGTGTTCTGTCACTCATGGGGACCCTATGTCACTGCCAAATCTAAGGGTAGAGCAAAAAAATTCAAACCCCTTGGGTGCTGCCATGTAGTTACATTAGAAGTGCCCAACCAAGAAGGCTCAAGGTCATTGGCCACAGATAAATTGGTGTCAAATCACGTTATATATACAGTAGCTTTGATTGGACTGATCATGTCAATGTCATACTTCAAAATTGGGAGGAGATTTGAACACCATTCGCTCTCTTGCCCTTTCATCCTTTTCATCCAGTTTGTTGACCCAAAGACCGGGCTGATATGTCATCCAACTGTCGTCAAGGAGACGCATCAAAGATCCCAAAAACGTTAGCAGCTCCCTTTTATACTGCTTCCTGGTACGGCCTCCAAAGATCTTTGTGATACCCTCTGACATTCAGATCCCACACATGCAGGCACTGAGGAGGACAACACACATTAGTCCACAAAACTCTTCAGAGAAAGACAACGCAAATGGCAGGGGAGAGTGGGGAAAGTTACAGTCTGAACAGTTTGATGGTAGGGGAAAGTAGGGAAAGTTACAGTCTGATGGTAGGGGAAAGTAGGGAAAGTTACAGTCTGATGATAGGGGAAAGTAGGGAAAGTTACAGTCTGATGGTAGGGGAAAGTAGGGAAAGTGACAGCCTGATGGTAAGCGGGGAAAGTGACAGCCTGATTGTAGCGGGGAAAGTGACAGCTTGATGGTAGCGGGGGAAGTGGCAGCCTGATGGTAGGGGGGGAAAAGTGGCAGCCTGATGGTAGGGGGGGAAAAGTGGCAGCCTGATGGTAGGGGGGGAAAAGTGGCAGCCTGATGGTAGGGGGGGAAAAGTGGCAGCCTGATGGTAGGGGGGGAAAAGTGGCAGGCTGATGGTAGGGGGGGAAAAGTGACAGCCTGATGGTAGGGGGGGAAAAGTGACAGCCTGATGGTAGGGGGTAAAAGTGACAGCCTGATGGTAGGGGGGGGGAAAGTGACAGCCTGATGGTAGGCGGGGAAAGTGACAGTCTGATGGTAGGGGGGGGGGGAAGTTACAGTCTGATGGTAGCGGGGGAAAGTTACAGTCTGATGGTAGCGGGGGAAAGTTACAGTCTGATGATAGCGGGGGAAAGTTACAGTCTGATGGTAGCGGGGGAAAGTTACAGTCTGATGGTAGCGGGGGAAAGTTACAGTCTGATGGTAGCGGGGGAAAGTTACAGTCTGATGGTAGCGGGGGGAAAGTTACAGTCTGGTGGTAGCGGGGGTAAAGTTACAGTCTGGTGGTAGCGGGGGTAAAGTGACAGTCTGATGGTAGCGGGGGAAAGTGACAGTCTGATGGTAGCGGGGGAAAGTGACAGCCTGATGGTAGCGGGGGAAAGTGACAGCCTGATGGTAGCGGGGGAAAGTGACAGCCTGATGGTAGCGGGGGAAAGTGACAGCCTGATGGTAGGGGGGGAAAGTGACAGCCTGATGGTAGCGGGGGAAAGTTACAGCCTGATGGTAGGGGGGGAAAAGTGACAGCCTGATGGTAGCGGGGGAAAGTGACAGCCTGATGGTAGCGGGGGAAAGTGACAGCCTGATGGTAGCGGGGGAAAGTGACAGCCTGATGGTAGCGGGGGAAAGTGACAGCCTGATGGTAGCGGGGGAAAGTGACAGCCTGATGGTAGCGGGGGAAAGTGACAGCCTGATGGTAGGGGGGGGGAAAGTGACAGCCTGATGGTAGGCGGGGAAAGTGACAGTCTGATGGTAGGGGGGGGGGGAAGTTACAGTCTGATGGTAGCGGGGGAAAGTTACAGTCTGATGGTAGCGGGGGAAAGTTACAGTCTGATGATAGCGGGTGAAAGTTACAGTCTGATGGTAGCGGGGGAAAGTTACAGTCTGATGGTAGCGGGGGAAAGTTACAGTCTGATGGTAGCGGGGGAAAGTTACAGTCTGATGGTAGCGGGGGGAAAGTTACAGTCTGGTGGTAGCGGGGGTAAAGTTACAGTCTGGTGGTAGCGGGGGGAAAGTGACAGTCTGATGGTAGCGGGGGAAAGTGACAGTCTGATGGTAGCGGGGGAAAGTGACAGCCTGATGGTAGCGGGGGAAAGTGACAGCCTGATGGTAGCGGGGGAAAGTGACAGCCTGATGGTAGGGGGGGAAAGTGACAGCCTGATGGTAGGGGGGGAAAGTGACAGCCTGATGGTAGGGGGGGAAAGTGACAGCCTGATGGTAGTGGGGGAAAGTTACAGCCTGATGGTAGCGGGGGAAAGTGACAGCCTGATGGTAGCGGGGGAAAGTGACAGCCTGATGGTAGCGGGGGAAAGTGACAGCCTGATGGTAGCGGGGGAAAGTGACAGCCTGATGGTAGCGGGGAAAAGTGACAGCCTGATGGTAGCGGGGGAAAGTGACAGCCTGATGGTAGCGGGGGAAAGTGACAGCCTGATGGTAGCGGGGGAAAGTGACAGCCTGATGGTAGCGGGGAAAAGTGACAGCCTGATGGTAGCGGGGAAAAGTGACAGCCTGATGGTAGGGGGAAAAGTGACAGCCTGATGGTAGGGGGAAAAGTGACAGCCTGATGGTAGCGGGGAAAAGTGACAGCCTGATGGTAGCGGGGGAAAGTGACAGCCTGATGGTAGCGGGGGAAAGTGACAGCCTGATGGTAGCGGGGGAAAGTGACAGCCTGATGGTAGCGGGGGAAAGTGACAGCCTGATGGTAGCGGGGGAAAGTGACAGTCTGATGGTAGCGGGGGAAAGTGACAGCCTGATGGTAGCGGGGGAAAGTGACAGCCTGATGGTAGCGGGGGAAAGTGACAGCCTGATGGTAGCGGGGGAAAGTGACAGCCTGATGGTAGCGGGGGAAAGTGACAGCCTGATGGTAGCGGGGGAAAGTGACAGCCTGATGGTAGCGGGGGAAAGTGACAGTCTGATGGTAGCGGGGGAAAGTTACAGTCTGATGGTAGCGGGGGAAAGTTACAGTCTGATGGTAGCGGGGGAAAGTTACAGTCTGATGGTAGCGGGGGAAAGTTACAGTCTGATGGTAGGGGGGGGAAAGTTACAGTCTGATGGTAGCGGGGGGAAAGTTACAGTCTGATGGTAGCGGGGGAAAGTTACAATCTGATGGTAGCGGGGGAAAGTTACAGTCTGATGGTAGCGGGGGAAAGTTACAGTCTGATGGTAGCGGGGGAAAGTTACAGTCTGATGGTAGCGGGGGAAAGTTACAGTCTGATGGTAGCGGGGGAAAGTTACAGTCTGATGGTAGCGGGGGAAAGTTACAGTCTGATGGTAGCGGGGGAAAGTTACAGTCTGATGGTAGCGGGGGAAAGTTACAGTCTGATGGTAGCGGGGGAAAGTTACAGTCTGATGGTAGCGGGGGAAAGTTACAGTCTGATGGTAGCGGGGGAAAGTTACAGTCTGATGGTAGCGGGGGAAAGTTACAGTCTGATGGTAGCGGGGGAAAGTTACAGTCTGATGGTAGCGGGGGGAAAGTTACAGCCTGATGGTAGCGGGGGGAAAGTGACAGCCTGATGGTAGCGGGGGGAAAGTGACAGCCTGATGGTAGCGGGGGAAAGTGACAGTCTGATGATAGCGGGGGAAAGTGACATTCTGATGGTAGCGGGGGGAAAGTGACAGCCTGATGGTAGCGGGGGGAAAGTGACAGCCTGATGGTAGCGGGGGGAAAGTGACAGCCTGATGGTAGCGGGGAAAAGTGACAGCCTGATGGTAGCGGGGGAAAGTGACAGTCTGATGGTAGCGGGGGAAAGTGACAGTCTGATGGTAGCGGGGGAAAGTGACATTCTGATGGTAGCGGGGGAAAGTTACAGTCTGATGGTAGCGGGGGAAAGTTACAGTCTGATGGTAGCGGGGGAAAGTTACAGTCTGATGGTAGCGGGGGAAAGTTACAGTCTGATGGTAGCGGGGGAAAGTTACAGTCTGATGGTAGCGGGGGAAAGTTACAGTCTGATGGTAGCGGGGGAAAGTTACAGTCTGATGGTAGCGGGGGAAAGTTACAGTCTGATGGTAGCGGGGGAAAGTTACAGTCTGATGGTAGCGGGGGAAAGTTACAGTCTGATGGTAGCGGGGGAAAGTTACAGTCTGATGGTAGCGAGGGAAAGTTACAGTCTGATGGTAGCGGGGGAAAGTTACAGTCTGATGGTAGCGGGGGAAAGTTACAGTCTGATGGTAGCGGGGGAAAGTTACAGTCTGATGGTAGCGGGGAAAAGTTACAGTCTGATGGTAGCGGGGAAAGTTACAGTCTGATGGTGGCGGGGAAAGTTAGTCTGATGGTGGGGGGGAAAGTTACAGTCTGATGGTAGGGGGGGAAAGTTAGTCTAGAGGTAGGGGGGGGAAGTTACAGTCTGAACAGTTTGACTATTGTAAAGTATTATTATTCAAAGGCTACGTGCTTGTGTCTCTACATCTCCCCTTCTTTCCTTCAGTCTCTCCCTTCCTTCCTCTCTACGTTGGCGAGCTCAGTCCAGGGGGAGGTATAAGTCTCCTGCTCCATCTTGATGTACATGACGTAGTTCTTCCCCTCTGCATCAGGAATGAAAGAGTCCTCACATGGGTTCTTACTGTGGCCCAGCACCTCAGCCTCCCTGAGCAGGTAACAGACATCTTAGACATCCCACCTGAGCACAACAGACAGAATAACACACACGATAAAAACTTCACCAATACAGAAGTTGAATTGATTTTACAGACTACATCAGATACATTCTCACTCACTTCAGTAAGTTCTCAATCTCCAGCTCATAGGCATTTCTTTTGAAGCGGTCTACATTCTTCATCTGGACGTTAGGCACCGAGTTGAGCCTGTGCTTCTTGAAATGCACTTCCTAGAGAGCACGAAACACTCGGTCAGGTGAGACAGCTTGTGACTCAATCAGCTTGTAAAAAACCCACTGAAGAAATAGCTGTCAGCATCCTGAGTCATCGTCAAGTTCACTTTAAAACAGTCTGCTCAAACTATACGACAGATGTCATCGTTTTAACTAGACCCAGTTGCAATCAGTGCAGACTCATCACACTCTGACGTAAGACAATGGGCTATATGATTGACCCTGTGCAAGTAGTGAAGAGGGCCTTACGTGGAATAGCCGTTCATGTTGAGCCTGATGATGCCAAAGCGGTAGCAGCAGGACACGTCAAGGATGATAAACTCTACCTTTCCTCTGCTCTAGCATACACATCCACATGTCCCAGTCCCAAAGATAGAAAAACCCAGGTTTTCATTTCACAATGAAAATAGACTGATAGAAACACACACCTTCTCAGACATGGGCCATTTGGCCTCCAGATCATCCTTGTAGAGGCTCTTCTTCAGCATCCAGCCAAGCCCTGACATACTCTCCACTCTGTAGAGCAGGGCGAAGTCCTCCACTGTGTGTTCATAACCCTGTTATAACACACACACTACATAAGCACACTCTCCACTCTGTAGAGCAGGGAGAGGTCCTCTGCTGTGTTTTGATAACCCTGCACAGCAGAATTACAACAGATATTACACATTACATAAGAACATCATTTCCACACATCACAGCAACGAAGGGAAAGCGTTTAAGGGTGTAGAGGTGTTAAAGTGAGAGGTGGAGACAGGACACGGACTAACCTGGTCATTCCAGACTGAGATGCAGCTCAGGCTGTCATCCTCGTTCAGTAGATCAGGTCTGGCTCAGGAAACTGGACAACATCAACAATATTAAACATGATGCCACCAGGAGAACAGCATCAGTTCACCAACAATATTTGGATAGCTTCATTTCATGTTGGAAATCTTTAAAGCCAATTCAAGACTACTCTACTATAATACATTCCATTCCTGTATGGTGATAGTTGAACTTGGCTTTCTACCTCTACAAGTTCTTGCTGGTCTTTCTCTGTGTGTATACAGCTTTGATTTGTCTGATTCCTAGTTGATTGGCTAAATGATCAAGATGGCGCCGACAGAGAGGTCTGCCTCACTTCTAGTCCTTAGGAAATTTTGCTACAAGCATTTCACTACACTTGCAATAACATCTGCTAACCATGTGTATGTGACCAATAACATTTGATTTGATTTATTAAATGTAATTTCAAAAGGGCATGTTTGCGAGGGTAAACAAGCATTGAATTCAATCGGCCCAATCCTCCAAATGTTTCTAAAGCATTTGCTGTCATTAGTTTATAGAGGACAGAGTGCACACCTGTTCAACAGTAAATATATTGAAGGCTTGGGGCACACAATGGAGAATGAGTGTCCCAGTGAGTTACAACAGCAGGAAGCATGTGGATCTGCTGCCCCCTTCTGGTCATTAATGGTAACATTCATCCTAAAGCACATGCCCGGCTACATTCAACTCATTGACGAGCTTCCAATGATCTTTGCTCTGAGATTGAAGAAACAGTCATTTTGAGGGCGTATTCTAGATATAGTGTTACCCCTCTATATGTTGTATAGTTAAAGCTTCCATCAAGCTAAAACTATAGACAGACCTGAAGAAATCTATGGAGATATCCAGGTCTTCTCCAGGACTAGGGCAAAGATGGCATCCTGCAAATCAACCACATAACAACCACATAACCAGGTGGAGGTGGACGGGAAGATGAAAATAGTCACTGGGTGTAGGTTGAAGGTTGCAGTCAGATTGGCTTCGTAGTGCTGAGAGAGGAGAGAGAGGTGGTAGTGAGTGGGTTTAGCGATGCCAAAACACTGTGTGCATTACAACACAACATTGCCATTGATTGTGTCATTGGTTGGTGTAGGACAGGAGTTCATGTTATATGAACCAGTCTTTATGATATTGCTGCTTTGCTGAAACGGTCCATCTCATAGATAAAATAAGTGATTTCTAGTTGACTGTTTCAGCTGGTCCGTGTCTCTGATGGCGGCCGCTCGGAGGGTGAGGAGTGTGTTGGCTGACAGACACCTCACCTGTGATACTCTGGTATTCTTGATGCTGATGGGGAGTGTGTTGGCTGACAGACACCTCACCTGTGATAATCTGGTATTCTTGATGCTGATGGGAGTGTGTTGGCTGACAGACACCTCACCTGTGATACTCTGGTATTCTTGATGCTGATGGGGAGGTGTTGGCTGACAGACACTTCACCTGTGATACTCTGGTATTCTTGATGCTGATGGGAGTGTGTTGGCTGACAGACACCTCACCTGTGATAATCTGGTATTCTTGATGCTGATGGGGAGGTGTTGGCTGACAGACACCTCACCTGTGATACTCTGGTATTCTTGATGCTGATGGGGAGGTGTTGGCTGACAGACACCTCACCTGTGATACTCTGGTATTCTTGATGCTGATGGGGAGGTGTTGGCTGACAGACACCTCACCTGTGATAATCTGGTATTCTTGATGCTGATGGGAGTGTGTTGGCTGACAGACACCTCACCTGTGATACTCTGGTATTCTTGATGCTGATGGGGAGTGTGTTGGCTGACAGACACCTCACCTGTGATACTCTGGTATTCTTGATGCTGATGGGGAGGTGTTGGCTGACAGACACCTCACCTGTGATACTCTGGTATTCTTGATGCTGATGGGGAGGTGTTGGCTGACAGACACCTCACCTGTGATACTCTGGTATTCTTGATGCTGATGGGGAGGTGTTGGCTGACAGACACCTCACCTGTGATACTCTGGTATTCTTGATGCTGATGGGAGTGTGTTGGCTGACAGACACCTCACCTGTGATACTCTGGTATTCTTGATGCTGATGGGGAGGTGTTGGCTGACAGACACCTCACCTGTGATACTCTGGTATTCTTGATGCTGATGGGGAGTGTGTTGGCTGACAGACACCTCACCTGTGATACTCTGGTATTCTTGATGCTGATGGGGAGGTGTTGGCTGACAGACACCTCACCTGTGATACTCTGGTATTCTTGATGCTGATGGGGAGGTGTTGGCTGACAGACACCTCACCTGTGATACTCTGGTATTCTTGATGCTGATGGGGAGGTTTTGGCTGACAGACACCTCACCTGTGATATTCTGGTATTCTTGATGCTGATGGGGAGGTGTTGGCTGACAGACACCTCACCTGTGATACTCTGGTATTCTTGATGCTGATGGGAGTGTGTTGGCTGACAGACACCTCACCTGTGATACTCTGGTATTCTTGATGCTGATGGGGAGGTGTTGGCTGACAGACACCTCACCTGTGATACTCTGGTATTCTTGATGCTGATGGGGAGGTGTTGGCTGACAGACATCTCACCTGTGATACTCTGGTATTCTTGATGCTGATGGGGAGGTGTTGGCTGACAGACACCTCACCTGTGATAATCTGGTATTCTTGATGCTGATGGGGAGGTGTTGGCTGACAGACACCTCACCTGTGATAATCTGGTATTCTTGATGCTGATGGGGAGGTTTTGGCTGACAGACACCTCACCTGTGATATTCTGGTATTCTTGATGCTGATGGGGAGGTGTTGGCTGACAGACACCTCACCTGTGATACTCTGGTATTCTTGATGCTGATGGGAGTGTGTTGGCTGACAGACACCTCACCTGTGATACTCTGGTATTCTTGATGCTGATGGGGAGGTGTTGGCTGACAGACACCTCACCTGTGATACTCTGGTATTCTTGATGCTGATGGGGAGGTGTTGGCTGACAGACACCTCACCTGTGATACTCTGGTATTCTTGATGCTGATGGGAGTGTGTTGGCTGACAGACACCTCACCTGTGATACTCTGGTATTCTTGATGCTGATGGGGAGGTGTTGGCTGACAGACACCTCACCTGTGATACTCTGGTATTCTTGATGCTGATGGGGAGGTGTTGGCTGACAGACATCTCACCTGTGATACTCTGGTATTCTTGATGCTGATGGGGAGGTGTTGGCTGACAGACACCTCACCTGTGATAATCTGGTATTCTTGATGCTGATGGGGAGGTGTTGGCTGACAGACACCTCACCTGTGATAATCTGGTATTCTTGATGCTGATGGGGAGTGTGTTGGCTGACAGACACCTCACCTGTGATACTCTGGTATTCTTGATGCTGATGGGGAGGTGTTGGCTGACAGACACCTCACCTGTGATACTCTGGTATTCTTGATGCTGATGGGAGTGTGTTGGCTGACAGACACCTCACCTGTGATACTCTGGTATTCTTGATGCTGATGGGGAGGTGTTGGCTGACAGACACCTCACCTGTGATACTCTGGTATTCTTGATGCTGATGGGGAGGTGTTGGCTGACAGACACCTCACCTGTGATACTCTGGTATTCTTGATGCTGATGGGAGCGTGTTGGCTGACAGACACCTCACCTGTGATACTCTGGTATTCTTGATGCTGATGGGAGTGTGTTGGCTGACAGACACCTCGCCTGTGATACTCTGGTATTCTTGATGCTGATGGGGAGGTGTTGGCTGACAGACACCTCACCTGTGATACTCTGGTATTCTTGATGCTGATGGGGAGTGTGTTGGCTGACAGACACCTCACCTGTGATACTCTGGTATTCCTGATGCTAATGGGGAGGTGTTGGCTGACAGACACCTCACCTGTGATACTCTGGTATTCTTGATGCTGATGGGGAGGTGTTGGCTGACAGACACCTCACCTGTGATACTCTGGTATTCTTGATGCTGATGGGGAGGTGTTGGCTGACAGACACCTCACCTGTGATACTCTGGTATTCTTGATGCTGATAGGGAGGTGTTGGCTGACAGACACCTCACCTGTGATACTCTGGTATTCTTGATGCTGATGGGGAGGTGTTGGCTGACAGACACCTCACCTGTGATACTCTGATATTCTTGATGCTGATGGGGAGGTGTTGGCTGACAGACACCTCACCTGTGATAATCTGGTATTCCTGATGCTGATGGGAGTGTGTTGGCTGACAGACACCTCACCTGTGATACTCTGGTATTCTTGATGCTGATGGGAGTGTGTTGAACCCCCTTCAGTCCAAACAGCTCCAACACATCCATGGGCTCCTGTACACACACAAACAACTAAAGGGTAGCCAAATACAGAAGTCCATACTTAGTGGTGCCGTCCACTGCCACACAGACCTTGGAGCAGCTGAAGTACACCTTGATGTCCAGGAGCTTCCTACCGCTTTCCAGCGTGCACGGGGTCTCGTCTGAAAGGGAGCAGAGGGGAGGTCAGCCATTTTGAATTATGGAAACTTGTTTTATAAGTTGACTAAGACTGTGCATAATATTGTTCAGCAGTATGATTTTCATATGTCATCAACTTCTTAAGGCTAATGCTAGTGAGGAACAACTTTTTATATACGGAATAATGGAAATGTGTGAAACAAATGGTGGAAGAATGTTCAAGACTCAACATACTCCTGTACTGGCTCTCCCTTGTTAGCGTCTTGTGTCTAATATGAGTTTGATATTCACAAGGACTGTGACCAGAATCAAATAGAACCGTTCCAGCCTGCCCAGAAGTAAAAGACAAGAAGTTGTTCTCAAAATTATCTCAAATGTAGCCAAACCAAAGGTGACAGTGAATACTCACCTGGAGGCCTCAGCAGATGACTCTCTTGTTAGTTAGGTTGTATTTCCAGGTTAGGTAGAGGCTCCTTTGTTGGCTGGAAAGAACGGTTTCGCTCGAGGATTGGGTGTCCAGGTGTCCATCTCTGGCTGTGGCATGAGACTGCAACCCCTCACCTCCTCCTTACACCGAGCGCGTTACGACAACGCATGTACGTACACAGCCTCCAGTGCAAGCTGATAACCAGAAAGTAGATAGAGCAGAAGTTGAAGAATGCCATAGCTAATTACCTAGTTTGTGTACTGCTAGTTAAATGGTTAGCGCGATCCAGAATCCTTGGGATGTGCCTACCCTACCATACCCCTTCACTAACCATGCAGGGACATCACAAGGAGCCTGGATAGTATGGACCCTAGCTAAACATAACTAGTTCATGATTATGTGAGAGGCACTTATTTTGCACATTTTTGCTTTCAATAACAAACGTTATTATTGGCTAGTAGTAATAGTTAACACACCAATAAAGTGAACAGATGCAAGAACAAAGAAAAGCAGCACTGCAGGTTCATCACACCCATAGATATTTATCGTCAGCTACCTAACACGCTACTTACGTTAGCTAGCTTCTCTCATTGCCACCTGGTTGAAGGATGTACACTACCGTTCAAATGTTTGGGGTCACTTAGATATTTCCATTTTTTTGTCCTTTAAAATAACATCAAATTGATCAGAAATACAGTGTAGACATTGTTAATGATGTAAATGACTATTGTAGCTGGAAACAGCTGATTTTTAATGGAATATCTAGATAGGCGTACAAAGGCCCATTATCAGCAACCATCACTCCTGTGTTCCAATGGCACATTGTGTTAGCTAATCCAAGTTTATCATTTTAAAAGGCTAATTGATCATTAGAAAACCCTTTTGCAATTATGTTAGCACAGCTGAAAACTGTTGTCCTGATTAAAGAAGCAATAAAACTGGCCTTCTTTAGACTAGTTGAGTATCTGGAGCATCAGCATTTGTGGGTTCGATTACAGGCTCAAAATGGCCACAAAAAAAGAACTTTCTTCCAAAACTCGTCAGTCGATTCTTGTTCTGAGAAATGAAGGCTAACACATGCGTGAAATTGCCAAGAAACTGAAGATCTCCTACAGCGCTGTGTGCTACTCCCTTCACAGAACAGCGCAAACTGTCTCTAACCAGAATAGAAAGAAGAGTGGGAGGCCCTGGTGCACAACTGAGCAAGAGAACAAGTACATTAGGTGTCTAGTTTGAAAAACAGATGCTTCGCAAATCCTCAACTAGCAGCTTCATTAAATAGTACCCGCAAAACACCAGTCTCAACGTCAACAGTGAAGAGGCGACTCTGCTTTCTAGCCAGAGTTCCAAAGAAAAAAAGCCATATCTCAGACTGGCCAATAAAATATTAAGATGGGCAAAAGAACACTGGACAGAGGAACTCTACCTAGAAGAATGGAACGCCGTTTGGGTCTTAAAGCATGTCGTCAAATGTTATGAACTACAAACAATCTATGGTTCTTGGAGTCAATGAATCAATTGAAAGTGACTACAGTTAGACATTTTAAAACTGTGCCAGTAAAGATGAAAGTAATCTGCTCTTATGGGTCGGTTTACATTTTTTCCAGACACTTCAATCTGACACTCTTACTGTTTGACGTCAGGCAAAACGTCTTCAGCCACGGAGAGCCGCTGGATAGCATTTGACTGCAGTGTCTGTGTACCAGGAAAGGACGTTAGAAGTTAGGTCCCCATGATATCGAAGCTTCTTACCGTCTCCACTACAGCCCAGTCAATATAGATTCTTTTTTTTTATTTTTTAAATTGAACAATAGATTGTGCTACATTATGTACAACTCCAGTTTGCCTATTGTCCTAACAAATGTCAATTATACATTTTTACATACGTCAGAGTGCTTTTTCTTTTATAGCTGTGTTCAACACCATCCTTACCCACAAACTGGTTAGCAGGCTCTGGCTGTAAATCCTGTAATAAATTCGATTTTTACATTATAAGAATGTGTATCCCAAGAATGGACCCGACACTACCACTACCATGAGTACATGAAGGAGCTGTGGGACCTGACAATGGTGATAGGACAAGTCTCAGCATAAGCAAAACAAAGTGGTCAAGTATCACCATCTATTCTCCCATCTACTGTACATTGACATGGAGATGATCAGCAGCTTCCAGTTCCTGGGCACCCTGATATCCTTTTCTGTCCTCAGTTACTTCACTCAAAGTCCCACTTGTGCTTCTCCACTACCCTCAAACTTGCTGCACCACGACCTGTGTACCAACTACAGTGTTATTGCCATAACATGTAAATATTTACTGTAAGATTTATGGTAACATAGTCCCATGTCTTAATAACTACTTAGCATAATGCTCAGTTTACCCACTAAGAAATCATACATTTCTTTAAATAAAGCTGCATTATGTATTACTGTGTCCAATTGATTCTGGTTGGTTGTAATGTTTTTGAAAACTTTCACAGCACAACCTTATTTTGCTGATGGACAATCCTGTCGGAAACTTTCATAATATCAATAATTTTGGGACACATGAATTAACATTGGCTGCGGTATTCTGAATTTACCAGGTGGTCATGCAATAAACGTTTTGGATAATTCCCCTCAAATTAATTATTTAAATCAAATCCAATTGTATTTGTCACATGTGCCAAATACAACAGGTGTAGTAGACCTTACAGTGAAATGCTTACTTAAGCCAGTTAAAAAAAAAAAAAATAATTTTGTAAGTAAATAAAGAGCATCAGTAAAATAACAATAGCGAGGCTATATACAGGGGATACCGGTACAGAGAATGTACGGGAGGCACTGGTTAGTCGAGTTAATATATACGTGTAGGTAGAGAAATTAAAGTGACTATGCATCGATAGAGTAGCAGCAATTAGTCTAGGTAGCCATTTGATTAGATGTTCACTAGGCTTATGGCTTGGGGGTAGAATCTGTTTAGAAGCCTCTTGGACCTAGACTTGGTGCTCCGGTACCGCTTGCCGTGCGGTTGCAGAGAACTGTAGCTGTGGCTCCACTGGCTAGCAGTGCTGAAGCCCCCGAAGTGAAAATGACAACAAACAGTAAATAAAGGACACATTACATACAAAAATCAAATGTCTTACTCAAGTCATATACAGTGGGGCAAAAAAGTATTTAGCCAGCCACCAATTGTGCAAGTTCTCCCACTTAAAAAGATGAGAGAGGCCTGTAATTTTCATCATAGGTACACTTCAACTATGACAGACAAAATGAGGGGGCAAAATTCAGAAAATCACATTGTAGGATTTTTAATGAATTTATTTGCAAGGAATAAGCCTCAAGGAATGGTGGAAGGGAGGCCACAGGAAGTGGTAAAGGTGGAGGGGGGCCACAAGAAGTGGTGCAGAAGATGGGGTGCCACAGGAATAGGTGCTGCCACAAGTGTAACCTTGTTTGTAGAAGTAGTCTGTAAAAGGTCATTTAAAGGCTTATACATTTCTTTTTCCCCTCTCTTTTTACCCCTTTTTTCTCCCCAATTTCTTGCTATCCAATTGGTGGTAGTTACAGTCTTGTCTCATCGCTGCAACTCACGTACGGGAGAGGCGAAGGTCGAGAGCCATGCATCCTCCGAAACACAACCCAACCAAGTCGCACTGCTTCTTGACACAACGCACATCCAACCCGGAAGCCAGTCGCACCAATGTGTCAGAGGAAACACCGTACACCTGGCGACCTGGTCAGCGTGCACTGCGCCCGGCCCGCCACAGGAGTCGCTAGTGCGCGATGAGACAAGGATATCCCTGCCGGCCAAACCCTCCCTAACCCGGACGACGCTAGGCCAATTGTGCGTAGCCCTATGGACCTCCCGGTCGCGGCTGGCAGCGACAGAGCCTGGGCTCGAACCCAGAATCTCTGGAGCGCCACCCGGGAGGCCAAAGGCTTATACATTTCAAAAACATGGAGAAAGCAATAACGGTGTCAAACAATGTGATTGCGTTCTGAAAATGATTTACAGAAGAAAAATTTAGCCGCATGCATCACTCACTATAGAATGTAATCAATGTGTTGGTCAAGAAGACCTTAAGGATGCATGTAGCTCTATTTTTTAAATAATATTTTCAATATGTATTACATTCAACATGCAGACGGTGTTGTTCCTCCTCCCTGGTCCGTCCTAACTCTGGGGGGAACTCCATATCTGGAGACAGCATTCATGAAGCAATCCATTACAGTACTGCTGCGATTGTTGCTGGAAGCACGGAGAAACACAATGAGGCGGCTGTACTAATGAATGCCACCATGTATGACTATCCTCCACCTAAATCAGAAAACACAGCACTGGTTGATACAAAAGCTGAACACACATGAAATATACAAACATCTCCATCCTCCTTTACCACTTAGATGCTGCATCATGTTCCTGCAGTATTTAACAAAGCAGCAGACCAGATATTAAATTACCATCCAAAATGTGGAACAATGTTAATGAAACAATGTTTATAAACTCCCAGTAATTAAGCAGCAGCAGCTGAAAAGATGAGCTCCTACAAATATTGAAATTTAAATGTTTTTTTAGAGTAAAGTACATCGGAAAAAAATCTAAAGAAAACTGCAAACTGAATAGGAGACCAAACAAGCAGCAAACAAAGAAGAAAGGCTTTTGAAAAAGTAACAATTTTTTCATAAAATTATACCGTTTTCTTAGCTAGCTAAGTTGTTTACCTGTTGCTAGGCAGTTGCTAGGGACATTCCTGGAAGAAGCTAGCTAGCTAACAAGGAGTGTCTAGTTGGCAGAAGAGAAGAAGGGACAAAGAAGGGACAAAGTGGGACAAAATAAGGACAGAAGAAAAGGGAAAGGGGGGAAAGGGGACATTAAGGTGAAGCAGTCCTCTAAAGACACAAAAGACAATAATACAAGAAACAACACTTCTATTGCCTCTCCCTCTACGATACGCACTTCCGGGTTGGAGCGAGTAGTTGCATTCCGCTTTGCTCCACAGGTAGTATTACATTTCATTTCATTACAGTACAACAGTTTGATTTGTTTGATCTTAGCTGGCTACATAGCCGTCTTTGTATCCAAGATAATTGTGTAGTCTAGAGTAATTGTCGAGGTTACCTAGCCAGTTAGAGGTTACCTAGCCAGCTACACTTTCAAACAAAGTCAACAATGCAGCCACTGCTAGCTAGCCTATTTCACCAGCCAGCAGTACTATATAATTTTAGTCAATAAGATTTTTTGCAACGTAAGCTTAACTTTCTGAACATTCGAGACGTGTAGTCCACTTGTCATTCCAATCTCCTTTGCATTAGCGTAGCCTCTTCTGTAGCCTGTCAACTATGTGTCTGTCTATCCCTGTTCTCTCCTCTCTGCACAGACCATACAAACGCTTCACACCGCGTGGCCGCTGCTACTCTAACCTGGTGGTCCCAGCGCGCACGACCCACGTGGAGTTCCAGGTCTCAGGCAGCCTCTGGAACTGCCGATCTGCGGCCAACAAGGCAGAGTTCATCTCAGCCTATGCTTCCCTCCAGTCCCTCGACTTCTTGGCACTGACGGAAACATGGATTACCACTGATAACACTGCTACTCCTACTGCTCTCTCCTCGTCTGCCCACGTGTTCTCGCACACCCCGAGAGCTTCTGGTCAGCGGGGTGGTGGCACTGGGATCCTCATCTCTCCCAAGTGGACATTCTCTCTTTCTCCCCTGACCCATCTGTCTATCGCCTCCTTTGAATTCCATGCTGTCACAGTTACCAGCCCTTTCAAGCTTAACATCCTTATCATTTATCGCCCTCCAGGTTCCCTTGGAGAGTTCATCAATGAGCTTGACGCCCTGATAAGTGCCTTTCATGAAGATGGCTCACCTCTCACAGTTCTGGGTGACTTTAACCTCCCCACGTCTACCTTTGACTCATTCCTCTCTGCCTCCTTCTTTCCACTCCTCTCCTCTTTTGACCTCACCCTCTCACCTTCCCCCCCTACTCACAAGGCAGGCAATACGCTTGACCTCATCTTTACTAGATGCTGTTCTTCCACTAATCTCATTGCAACTCCCCTCCAAGTCTCCGACCACTACCTTGTATCCTTTTCCCTCTCGCTCTCATCCAACACTTCCCACACTGCCCCTACTCGGATGGTATCGCGCCGTCCCAACCTTCGCTCTCTCTCCCCCGCTACTCTCTCCTCTTCCATCCTATCATCTCTTCCCTCTGCTCAAACCTTCTCCAACCTATCTCCTGATTCTGCCTCCTCAACCCTCCTCTCCTCCCTTTCTGCATCCTTTGACTCTCTATGTCCCCTATCCTCCAGGCCGGCTCGGTCCTCCCCTCCTGCTCCGTGGCTCGACGACTCATTGCGAGCTCACAGAACAGGGCTCCGGGCAGCCGAGCGGAAATGGAGGAAAACTCGCCTCCCTGCGGACCTGGCATCCTTTCACTCCCTCCTCTCTACATTCTCCTCTTCTGTCTCTGCTGCTAAAGCCAATTTCTACCACTCTAAATTCCAAGCATCTGCCTCTAACCCTAGGAAGCTCTTTGCCACCTTCTCCTCCCTCCTGAATCCTCCTCCCCCTCCTCCCCCCTCCTCCCTCTCTGCTGATGACTTCGTCAACCATTTTGAAAAGAAGGTCGACGACATCCGATCCTCGTTTGCTAAGTCAAACGACACCGCTGGTTCTGCTCACACTGCCCTACCCTGTGCTTTGACCTCTTTCTCCCCTCTCTCTCCAGATGAAATCTCGCGTCTTGTGACGGCCGGCCGCCCAACAACTTGCCCGCTTGACCCTATCCCCTCCTCTCTTCTCCAGACCATTTCCGGAGACCTTCTCCCTTACCTCACCTCGCTCATCAACTCATCCTTGACCGCTGGCTACGTCCCTTCCGTCTTCAAGAGAGCGAGAGTTGCACCCCTTCTGAAAAAACCTACACTCGATCCCTCCGATGTCAACAACTACAGACCAGTATCCCTTCTTTCTTTTCTCTCCAAAACTCTTGAACGTGCCGTCCTTGGCCAGCTCTCCTGCTATCTCTCTCAGAATGACCTTCTTGATCCAAATCAGTCAGGTTTCAAGACTAGTCATTCAACTGAGACTGCTCTTCTCTGTGTCACGGAGGCGCTCCGCACTGCTAAAGCTAACTCTCTCTCCTCTGCTCTCATCCTTCTAGACCTATCGGCTGCCTTTGATACTGTGAACCATCAGATCCTCCTCTCCACCCTCTCCGAGCTGGGCATCTCCGGCGCGGCCCACGCTTGGACTGCGTCCTACCTGACAGGTCGCTCCTACCAGGTGGCGTGGCGAGAATCTGTCTCCGCACCACGTGCTCTCACCACTGGTGTCCCCCAGGGCTCTGTTCTAGGCCCTCTCCTATTCTCGCTATACACCAAGTCACTTGGCTCTGTCATATCCTCACATGATCTCTCCTATCATTGCTATGCAGACGACACACAATTAATCTTCTCCTTTCCCCCCTCTGATAACCAGGTGGTGAATCGCATCTCTGCATGTCTGGCAGACATATCAGTGTGGATGACGGATCACCACCTCAAGCTGAACCTCGGCAAGACGGAGCTGCTCTTCCTCCCGGGGAAGGACTGCCCGTTCCATGATCTCGCCATCACGGTTGACAAATCCATTGTGTCCTCCTCCCAGAGTGCTAAGAACCTTGGCGTGATCCTGGACAACACCCTGTCGTTCTCAACTAACATCAAGGCGGTGACCCGTTCCTGTAGGTTCATGCTCTACAACATTCGCAGAGTACGACCCTGCCTCACGCAGGAAGCGGCGCAGGTCCTAATCCAGGCACTTGTCATCTCCCGTCTGGATTACTGCAATTCGCTGTTGGCTGGGCTCCCTGCCTGTGCCATTAAACCCCTACAACTCATCCAGAACGCCGCAGCCCGTCTGGTGTTCAACTTTCCCAAGTTCTCTCACGTCACCCCGCTCCTCTGCTCTCTCCACTGGCTTCCAGTTGAAGCTCGCATCCGCTACAAGACCATGGTGCTTGCCTACGGAGCTGTGAGGGGAACGGCACCTCCGTACCTTCAGGCTCTGATCAGGCCCTACACCCAAACAAGGGCACTGCGTTCATCCACCTCTGGCCTGCTCGCCTCCCTACCTCTGAGGAAGTACAGTTCCCGCTCAGCCCAGTCAAAACTGTTCGCTGCTCTGGCACCCCAATGGTGGAACAAACTCCCTCACGACGCCAGGTCAGCGGAGTCAATCACCACCTTCCGGAGACACCTGAAACCCCACCTCTTTAAGGAATACCTAGGATAGGATAAAGTAATCCTTCTAACCCCCCCACCCCCCATAAAAGATTTAGATGCACTATTGTAAAGTGGTTGTTCCACTGGATATCATAAGGTGAATGTACCAATTTGTAAGTCGCTCTGGATAAGAGCGTCTGCTAAATGACTTAAATGTAATGTAAATGTAATGTAAATGAATCAAGTTAATGAGTCAAGAGGACAGACTCTCCTGTCACTTAGGCACAAATACTTTGTTCCAACCGTTTTTGCCTCAGTATGACCTCAATATAAGCATGTTTGTTAATTTCATGATGCAGATATTCTATCGATCACAGAAGTAGCAGAAACACAATAAAACAATTACTATCCACATGATTGACATATTTGACCATTGCTTGCTAAACTGAACTGTTAGTTGTTGATGAACAATTTGAGATGTACAACTTCTCACCAGTGATATAGATAATTGTGTCAATCACAAAGATACATCTACCTTATCATTTTGTGGTTTCCATCAAGGTACTATAACGAGTTTGGTACAGCAACACGGTATGACCTATGTAGCCTCTGCAACATGGCTCTGAGGGCAGTCGCCCTCGGGTTAACACGAATCATGCTATCCAACATTGATCAGCCTCCCCCTAGCCCAGTCTCCTCTGCATGGTCTCCATTCTGCAAGACGACAGTTTTGTGAAAATGCGATTCCTGTTAAAACAGTGCCATAATACTAACGTCAACGTTCCTGGGTCTGAAGTTGTTCATTTCTTCATTTCTGCATAGACTTAGATGAAATATTACAATTTCAAAGGGTATTCAAACGTAATATCTGTGCTGTTGGAAAGCTGGTATGTTGTACATATTAGCAACGTTTTTACAGGGTTGTCTTAGGTCAAAGGAGCTTTATTATGTGAGTTTTGTAAATGTTTTCATGCTAATCGCGAGCTAGCGCGGCTAAGACTAGGTGGCATTGCAATTATATCTAGCCAGCCTAAAAATACATAAAAATACAAAGAATGCCTTAAAATACAAAAACATGTTTCACGTCAGTACTCCTCGACAATAAATCACCTTTTGTAGCTAGCAGGGCTGTAAAAATGTTACAAGACTGCGGCGATTGCCGGGGTGTGCAGATCAACTTTATGATTAATAATAGTATTGTAATGACCTGACTAGATCATAAAAGAACAACTGTCCAGACAGAGGATTGAGTTTACGAATGGACGGTTTATTAAACCAACTTTACACAGGCTACTGTTTGGCCATAGCCCACGCCAAATAAATGAAAGATAACCCACAAGCCAATCGTGACCTTCTCTTGTGAAGCCCAGGCGTAAAAGAGAGAGAACAAAGGCTAAACCTGGTCTTAACTTCCAATGCTCCATCCCCCTGGACAACCCCCCTCCACGCCACTCCGCCAACTGCCAGGATGCCCGGCATCAGAACATTCCAGGCATTCCCGTGATTGGCAGATAGCAAGTTGATTGACATGTCGGACCCCGCGAACACTGGGTACTGGTAGGTACAACACAACCATCTACTAGCCTAACACATAACACACAGCTGTCTGTGCGGGTCGCTACAGTATTTAAAAATAATCAACCTTGTTAATGTGGACTCAAGGGCATCAAGTGCAGGATTATCGGAGAGCAGAAGCCGAGTGCAGTCATTTAGGGTCTGTTTGCAGCGGATAAGGAAGTTTCTTCTTGCCATCTTCAATTGTGGTGTTGTTGCATCAAACTGACTACACTGATTATTGAAACCTGGTTGAAAGGAGGAGCTAGGGAAATTGGCTAGTAAAACTAGCATATTAAGGAACGCGTTAAATTAGCGTGTGTAGGTGTATATTTAGCAGCCGTAGGCGCTAACTTGACGTGTGCAGGACCGCTTGCAGCCGTTTATTTAGCACATGTTGAACCGCCTGCAAGCACATTTGCACGCGCCTATTTGACGCGCGTAGGCGTTAATTTAGCGCGTGAAGACGTTAATTTAACTTATGCACGTGTTAATTTAGGCCTGCACCTGTTTACTCTACACACGTAGCATTAAAAAGATAGCGTTTTGACCACGTGCTTTAAGACCCAAACGGCGTTCCATAACAGGATGGTAGTTCTCCAGAAACAGGGTTGGAGAGCCCTGGTGTAACTAACCTGTAAGGCCACCGAAACACGCACATTGTTTGTTGACTAGGGTAAACAGTCTAGGACACGGATTTCCCATGGAATAATCAAGTTGTATTTTATTTGGATGAACAGACAGTGCACCCCAGTACTGACCCGCCACACACAACACCTTCCCAAAAACTCTCTCTCAGCATGCCTCCTGCATCCTCACATTCAGCAACTTATTTGCATAACATTGTGTGATGTGTAAAACATTACATTACCCCCTTCTTAAATTGAACTGTGTTTAATAAACCTGTGTAATGGATGTGAAATGGCTAGCTAGTTAGCGGTGGTGCGCGCTAATAGCCTTTCAATCGGTGACGTCACTTGCTCTGAGACCTTGAAGTAGTGGTTCCCTTTGCTCTGCAAGGGCTGCGGCTTTTGTGGAGCGATGGGTAACGATGCTTCGTGGGTGACTGTTGTTGATGTGTGCAGAGGGTCCCTGGTTCGCGCCCGGGTCGGGGCGAGGGGACGTTATACTGTTACACCTGGACAAACACACACAAAATACCCTCTGAGAAGTGTACAGTAACCAAACACATTTAGACTGCATTGACCGTGTCCAACACAAAACCCTCTTGCCAAACAGGTCTCCTGATAATTCTTTGGGGTCTACCCCCATGACCCATGCGATTTTCGGCTGCAGTTGACTCAGGTGCTTGACCCATCTCAAATAACACACTTTCTCTTGCAGGTGCACAGGGCAACTCAGTGTTCATGTCCATTTGCGTGGTATGAGTCTCTGTGTCTTTGACTGAGCTTTCAGTCCTGACAGTGTCCAGTTTTCCTTCCACTGAGACATTAACATCCCTTGGAGCCCCCATTCTCACAATGTCCCCCACCTTTCTCCTAAAGGGTAACCTAGACAACATTGGTTGCTTTTTCCTCAGAGTACCCTGTTTCCTTGAGGGGTAGTATTTATGACTAGGCACAAATGAGGCAGTGCACAACTCAGTCTTTTGTCCCTTGCCAGTAACCTCATGCTCTGAAACAACCCCAAAGTAAAGTTTGAGCCTGTTGTAGTGTACAGTATATCACAAAAGTGAGTACACCCCTCACATTTTTGTAAATATTTGAGTATATCTTTTCATGTGACAACACTGAAGAAATGACACTTTGCTACAATGTAAAGTAGTGAGTGTACAGCTTGTATAAGAGTGTAAATTTGCTGTCCCCTCAAAATAACTCAACACACAGCCATTAATGTCTAAACCGCTGGCAACAAAAGTGAGTACACCCCTAATTGAAAATGTCCAAATTGGGCCCAATTAGCCATTTTCCCTCCCCGGTGTCCTGTGACTTGTTAGTGTTACAAGGTCTCAGGTATGAATGGAGAGCAGGTGTGTTAAATTTGGTGTCATCGCTCTCACACTCCCTCATACTGACTGGTCACTGGAAGTTCAACATGGCACCTCATGGCAAAGAACTCTCTGAGGATCTGAAAAAAAGAATTGTTGCTCTACATAAAGATGGCCTGGGCTATAAGAAGATTGCCAAGACTCTGAAACTGAGCTGCAGCACGGTGGCCAAGACCATACAGCGGTTTAACTGGATAGGTTCCACTCAGAACAGGACTTGCCATGGTCGACCAAAGAAGTTGAGTGCACGTGCTCAGCGTCATATCCAGAGGTTGTCTTTGGGAAATAGACGTATGAGTGCTGCCCGCATTGCTGCAGAGGTTGAAGGGGTGGGGGGTCAGCCTGTCAGTGCTCAGACCATACGGCGTATACTGCATCAAATTGGTCTGCATGGCTGTCGTCCCAGAAGGAAGCCTCTTCTAAAGATGATGCACAAGAAAGCCCGCAAACAGTTTGCTGAAGACAAGCAGACTAAGGACATGGATTACTGGAACCATATCCTGTGGTCTGATGAGACCAAGATAAACTTATTTGGTTTAGATGGTGTCAAGCGTGTGTGGCGGCAACCAGGTGAGGAGTACAAAGACAAGTGTGTCTTGCCTACAGTCAAGCATGGTGGTGGGAGTGTCATGGTCTGGGGCTGCATGAGTGCTGCCGGCACTGGGGAGCTACAGTTCATTGAGGGAACCATGAATGCCAACATGTACTGTGACATACTGAAGCAGAGCATGATCCCCTCCCTTCATAGAGACTGGGCTGCAGGGCAGTATTCCAACATGATAATGACCCCAAACACACCTCCGAGACGACCACTGCCTTGCTAATGAAGCGGAGGGTAAAGGTGATGGACTGGCTAAGCATGTCTCCAGACCTAAACCCTATTGAGCATCTGTGGGGCATCCTCAAACGGAAGGTGGAGGAGTGCAAGGTCTCTAACGTCCACCAGCTCCGTGATGTCGTCATGGAGGAGTGGAAGAGGACTCCAGTGGCAACCTGTGAAGCTCTGGTGAACTGCATGCCCAAGAGGGTTAAGGCAGTGCTGGAAAATGATGGTGGCCACACAAAATATTGACACTTTGGGCACAATTTGGACATTTTCACGTAGGAGTGTATTCACTTTTGTTGCCAGTGGTTTAGACATTAATGGCTGTGTGTTGAGTTATTTTGAGGGGAGAGCAAATTTACACTGTTATACAAGCTGTACACTCACTACTTTACATTGTAGCAAAGTGTCATTTCTTCAGTGTTGTCACATGAAAAGATATACTCAAATATTTACAAAAATGTGAGGGGTATACTCACTTTTGTGATATACTGTACCACGGCATGATAACGTGCCTTACACTGTAATACTTCATACAACACTGTCACGCCCTGGCCTTAGTATTATTTGTTTTATTTATTATTTTAGTTAGGTCAGGGTGTGACATGGGGTATGTGAGTATTTTGGGGTATTATATGATAGAGGGGGTGTTTGTTGTAGTTTATGGTTTTGTGTTGAGTGTATGTGTCTAGCTGTGTCTATGTTGGGTGTAGTTCTAGGAAAGTCTATGGTGGCCGGAATGGGTTCTCAATTAGAGACAGCTGATTTCGGTTGTCTCTAATTGGGAGCCATATTTAAGGCTGCCATAGGCTTTAGCTGTTTGTGGGTCATTGTTTGTGTATATGTATAGTTCGACGTAAGTAGTTTGTGTGTGCGCTTACGTTTGAAGTTTTCACGATCGTTTGTTGTTTTCGTTAGTGTTGTATAAGTGTGTCGTGTTCATCTTCGTCGTTGTTATTAAAAAGAAGATGTATTCAAATCATGTTGCGCCTTGGTCCGTCAATCCTCCACACGATCGTGACAGAATGACCCACCAATATCAGATCAAGCAACATGACCAGCGGCAACAGGAGCAGCACAAAGAGGAATGGAAATGGGAGCGTAATCTGGACTACACTACGTGGGAGGAGATCGACAGGTGGGCGATTGACCCAGGGCGAGTGCCGGAGCCAGCCTGGGATTCTCTGGCGCAGTGTGAGGAGGGATACCGGCGAATGGAGGCAGCACGACGACGCGGTAGGAAGCCTGTGAGTCAGCCCAAAAAATTTCCTGGGGGGGGGGGGGGGGCTAAGAGGTAGTGGGCCGAGGGCAGGTAGGAGACCTGCGCCCACTTCCCAGGCTAACCGTGGAGAGCGGGAGTACGGGCGGACACCGTGTTACGCAGTAGAGCGCACGGTGTCTCCTGTACGTGTTCATAGCCCAGTGCGGGTTATTCCACCTTCCCGCACTGGTAGGGCTAGATTGGGCATTGAGCCAGGTGCCATGATACCGGCTCAACACGTCTGGTTTCCAGTGCGTCTCCTCGGGCCGGTATACATGGCACCAGCCTTACGCATGGTGTCCCCGGTTCGCCTACATAGCCCGGTGCGGGTTATTCCACCTTCCCGCACTGGTCGGGCGATGGGGAGCATTCAACCAGGTAAGGTTGGGCAGGCTCGGTGTTCAAGGGAACCAGTACGCCTGCACGGTCCGGTATTTCCAGCGCCACCTTCCCGCCCCAGTTCAGTTCCACCAGTGCCTACACCACGTAACAGGCTTCCAGTGTGTCTCCAGAGCCCTGTTCCTCCTCCACGCACTCGTCCTATGGTGTGTGTCTCCAGCCCGGTACCACCAATTCCGGCACCACGCACTAAGCCTCCTGTGCGTCTCCAGAGTCCTGTGCATCCTGTTGCTGCTCCCCGCACTAGCCCTGAGATGCGTGTCCCCAGTCCGGTACCACCAGTTCCGGCCCCACGCACTAGGCCTAATGTGCGTCCCCAGGGTCCAGTATGCCCTGTTCCTTCTCCCCGCACTAGCCTGAAAGTGCGTGCCTTTAGCCCGGTGCCTCCAGTTCCGGCACCACGCACCAGGCCTACAGTGCGCCTCATCCGTTCTGAGCCATCCGTCTCCCCAGCGCCGTCTGAGCCATCCGTCTGCCCAGTGCCGTCTGAGCCATCCGTCTGTCCAGAGCCATTAGAGCCGCCCGTCTGTCCCGAGCCGTCAGAGCCATTCGTCAGTCAGGAGCCGCTAGAGCCATTCGTCAGTCAGGATCTGCCAGAGCCGCCAACCAGACAGGGTCTGCCAGAGCCGCCAACCAGACAGGATCTGCCAGAGCCGCCAACCAGACAGGATCTGCCAGAGCCGCCAACCAGACAGGATCTGCCAGAGCCGCCAACCAGACAGGATCTGCCAGAGCCGCCAACCAGACAGGATCTGCCAGAGCCGCCAACCAGACAGGATCTGCCAGAGCCGCCAACCAGACAGGATCTGCCAGAGCCGCCAACCAGACAGGATCTGCCAGAGCCGCCAACCAGACAGGATCTGCCAGAGCCGCCAACCAGACAGGATCTGCCAGAGCCGCCAACCAGACAGGATCTGCCAGAGCCGCCAGCCAGACAGGATCTGCCAGAGCCGCCAGCCAGACAGGATCTGCCAGAGCCGTCAGCCAGCCATGAGCGTCCGGATCCGTCTGCCAGCCATGAGCGTCCGGATCCGTCTGCTAGCCATGAGCAGCCAGATCTGTCAGCCAGCCATGAGCCGTCCAACCAGGATCCGCCGGAGCCGTCATCCAGCCAGGATCTGCCCATTATCCTGGTGTTGCCCCTTGTCCTGGTGCTGCCCCTTGTCCCGGTGCTGCCCCTTATCCCGGTGCTGCCTCTTATGACTATGGTGGGGACCACGACCAGTGCCGGAGCCGCCGCCGTGGAAGGAAGCCCACCCAGACCCTCCCCTAGACTATGTGCTGGTGCGTCCGGAGTTCGCACCTTAAGGGGGGGGTTATGTCACGCCCTGGCCTTAGTATTATTTGTTTTATTTATTATTTTAGTTAGGTCAGGGTGTGACATGGGGTATGTGTGTATTTTGGGGTATTATATGGTAGAGGGGGTGTTTGTTGTAGTTTATGGTTTTGTGTTGAGTGTATGTGTCTAGCTGTGTCTATGTTGGGTGTAGTTCTAGGAAAGTCTATGTTGGCCGGAATGGGTTCTCAATTAGAGACAGCTGATTTCGGTTGTCTCTAATTGGGAGCCATATTTAAGGCTGCCATAGGCTTTAGCTGTTTGTGGGTCATTGTTTGTGTATATGTATAGTTCGACGTAAGTAGTTTGTGTGTGCACTTACGTTTGAAGTTTTCACGATCGTTTGTTGTTTTCGTTAGTGTTGTATAAGTGTGTCGTGTTCATCTTCGTCGTTGTTATTAAAAAGAAGATGTATTCAAAGCATGTTGCGCCTTGGTCCGTCAATCCTCCACACGATCGTGACAAACACCTCTGACAGTTTCTTTTGCAATTTTGAAAGAACCCTTGAATTTCTTTCTCAGTTTGGGTGACAACCCCTATTTCCTCTGGTAGTCTCTAAGCCATACGTATTAATTTTCCTCATACCTATGGGGTGTCACCGTTAGATCACAGTATTGCTTTTGTTTACCTGTGGCTTTTAAGTGATTTCTCTTTACAGCTTCCCTTACAGTGCTTAAATATCCTTGCACGTTTTGCACATAGTGAGAAACATACTTTTCCCCTTAATTTTGTTGTGATCCCATAACCACATCAACCGGTAAAGTCATTTCAGCACCGAACAGCACCCTGCATGGTGTGAACCCCATGGAAGATTGAACACTACTCCTGTATGACATCATCTCATATGGGAGTATCTCATCCCAATTTCTTTGATTGTCATCAACAAAAAGTGACAGCATGTTGATCAGAGTTCTGTTCCATCTTTCCAATAAACTATCTGCTTGTGGGTGGTACGGAGTGGTTCGTGTTTTGTTCATTTGTAAAAGATGGCACATCTCTCTAAAAAGAGAAGATAAAAAATGTCACCCCTGGTCGCTTTGGATAGAGCGAGGAACGCCTAGCTTCAACACAAATTCTTCTACCGGTTTCCTGGCCACTATTACTGCTTCCTGATTGGGCATGGCATATGCCTCTGACCACCTAGTAAAGTCATCTGACACTACCATAATGTGTTTGTTACCTCGTCCTGTCTCTGTAAACGGACCCAATAAGTCTACAGCTATCCTCTCAAAAGGGCGGCCTGTGACAGACCTTGTCATGGGCGCTCTGGGCGCTGGACCCTGTAACTTGTATGCAGCACACGCCACACAGCCCTTACACCACTGTTTTATGGCTCTCTGCCAGTGATGTAAAGTACTTAAGTAAGAATACTTTAAAGTACTACTTAAGTAGTTTTTTGGGTATCTGTACTTTACTAATTATATTTTTGACTACTTTTACTTCACTACATTCCTAAAGAAGATAATTTACTTTTTACTCCATACATTTTCCCTGACATCCAAAAGTACTCGTTACATTTTTAATACTTAGCAGGACAGGAAAATGGTCCAATTCACACACTAATTCCTGGTCATCCCTACTGACTCACTAAACACACATGCTTTGTTTGTAAGTGTTGGAATGTGCCCCTGGCTATCCGTAAATTAAAAAACAAGAAAATAGTCCCGTCTGGTTTGCTTACTGTCCCTCAGGTTGTTTGAAGATCCTCAGCCACCTCAGTGAACTGTGATCAGATTTCAGAAATGTCCTCCCCAGCAAAAAGTGTCGGAGATGTTTATGAAACACTACCACAGCAAGAAGCTCCTTCTTGTTAGTTGAATACTTCCTCTCCTGTTTTGACAGTGACTGACTGGCATACGCTACTACTCTCTCTACCCTCGTGTTTCTGGGAGAGGACTGCCCCTCTGCCTGTGTCACATGTGTCAGTATCCATTATGAAATCTAGATTTGGGTCTGGGAAAGCCAGTATGGGGCATGTGATAAGTATGGGGCATGTGATAAGCTCGGACTTTAATTCATTAAAGGCCACTTCACACACTGCGTTCCACTCAAACATTTTCCCCTTATCTGTCAATCTGTACAAAGGCTCCGCCATAGCTATAAAATCTGGTATGAACCTCAAGTATGACGACAGGCCTATAAAGCTTATTGCCTCTGTCAGTGACTTGAGGGTAGACCATGACCTGACTGTCTCTGTTTTCAAGGGGTCAGTGGACACTCCCTCAGCCGAGATGATGTGTCCCAGGTAGCTCACCTGTGACCTGACCAAATGGCACGTAGATGACTTCACCTTAAGTCCTGCCTACTCCAATCTGCTGAAAACCTAGTCTAAACACTTCACATGTTCCTGGAATGTACGACCAAACACTATGATGTTGTCTAAGTACACCAAACATGTTGTCCACTGTAAATCAGCCAGAACCAGGTCCATGAGACGCTGGAAGCTGCTTGGAGCATTTGTCAAACCAAACCCCATGACCTGGAATTTGAAAAGCCCTCTCTTTGTCACAATAGCAGTTTTGCAACAATTCTCGGGTGCATCTCGACATGCCAGTACCCACTGGCTAAGTCTAAAGTGGAAAACCTCTGAGCACCGGCAAGCGAGACCCAGGTCTCTTCGATGGATCAGTGGATCAGCATCTTTAACAGTGTTTTTGTTTAACCTTCTGTAATCCGCACAGAACCTGATTGAGCCATCCTTCTTCTTACTAACACCACTGCTGCTGCCCATGCACTGCTGGATGGGTTAACTATTCCCCTTTCTAACATGTCCTGCAAATGCTTGTCAAACTCTGCTTGCAGACGAACAGGCACCCACCTCAACGCTTGTTTGATAGGCCTGGTGTCCCATGTGTCAATCCTATGCTGGACTAGTTTTGTGCAGCCCAAGTCAAAATCACCCGTGCTAAACACACCCACATAACTTCTCACCATTTCCTTTACAGCTCTCAGCTGCACCTCAGATAGCTGGCTGCAATCTGTCCAGCTCTTGCATTAACTATTCTACGTCCCACCTTGCTGTGGTAGGAGAGTATGGCGGCTGGTTAGAATCCTGTAGGCTAGCAACGATAGTCTCACTACCCTTCTCCCAGATAAAGAAACCTCCAGTTCAGCGCCCTCCCTCAGTAACTGAGACTGGAGTTACATTCAGTTTCCCCTTCACTGAGCTGCAAACGCTACATGCTACCAACAGGTTACTTGTATCAGTGGCTTTAACACAAGGCTCAAAATACAGAAAAGACACATAGGCTAGAACTCTTTCTACCATAGGCTACATGATTTATATTAAATACATTTTACAGTCTTGGTGGAGCGCCGCAGCGCTAAGTCTCTCCAACAGTACCCTGGAGAGGTTCGCTGGGCATGGACAAGTTAAACATTTTGTGCCCCTGTCTTTGGCAAAGTGGGCACTTATCATCAAGTCAAAATCAAATGTTATTGGCCTCCCGGGTGGCGCAGTGGTCTAGAGCACTGCATCGCAGTGCTAGCTGCGCCACCAGAGTCTCTGGGTTCGCGCCCAGGCTCTGGGTTCGCGCCCAGCCGGCCGTGACCCGTGGGGCGACGCACAATTGGCTTAGCGTCGTCCGGGTTAGGGAGGGTTTGGCCGGTAGGGATATCCTTGTCTCATCGCGCTCCACCGACTCCTGTGGCGGGTCGGGCGCAGTGCGCGCTAACCGAGGGGGGTGGGTGCACGGTGTTTCCTCCGACACATTGGTGTGGCTGGCTTCCGGGTTGTTGGTTGGGTTGTTCCGGGTTTACATTTGCTATGTTACGTCTACCCCTGAGTCCAGGTTGAGGGGAATGGAAGCTTGTTGCGTGCAACAGGGAGGGCCAATTGAATGTAAGCTTCACAAAAAATGTAAATCATAAAATAATTTCTAGCCTTTACATCTATGGGTAACAGGGTTCAAATCAATCTAACTTTATTGGTCGTGTACACAGATTTGCAGGTGTTATAGCACATGCAGCGAAATGCTTGTGTTACTAACTCCAACAGTGCAGTAGAATGCCCGTCCGTTCGTCCAGCATCACTACTCTGGACGGTTCTGACTTAGAATATGTGGACAACTACAAATACCCAGGTGTCTGGTTAGACTGTAAACTCTCCTTCCAGACTCACATTAAGCATCTCCGATCCAAAATTGGATTTAGAGTCGGCTTCCTATTTCGCAACAAGGCATCCTTCGCGCATGCTGCCAAACATACCCTTGTAAAACTGACTATCCTACCGATCCTTGACTTCGGCAGTCATTTACAAAATGGCCTCCAGCGCTCTACTCAGCAAATTGGATGCAGTCTATCACAGTGCCATCAGTTTTGTCACCAAAGCCCCATATACTACCCACCACTGCGACCTGTATGTCCTCGTTGGCCGGCCTTCGCTTCATATTCGTCGCCAAACCTACTGGCTAAAGGTCATCTATATGTCTTTGCTAGGTAAAGCCCCGCCTTATCTCAGCTCACTGGTCACCATAGCAGCACCCACCGTAGCACGCATTCCAGCAGGTATATTTCACTGGTCACCCCCAAAGCCAATTCCTCCTTTGGCCGCCTTTCCTTACAGTTCTCTGCTGCCAATGACTGGAACGAACTGCAAATATCACTGAAGCTGGAGATTCATATCTCCCTCACTAACTTTAAGCACCACCTGTCAGAGCCGCTCACAGATCACTGCACCTGTACATAGCCCATCTGTAAATAGCCAATAGCCATCCAACTACCTCATCCCCATACTGTTATTTATTTTGCTCCTTTGCACCACAGTATCTCTACTTGCACATTCATCTACTGCACATCTATCACTCCAATATTTAATTGCTATATTGTAATTATTTCACCACTACGGCCTATTTATTGCCTTACCTCCCTTATCCTACCTCATTTACACACACTGTATATAGACTTTTTCTATTGTATTATTGACTGTATGTTTGTTTATTCCATGTGTAACTCTGTGTTGTTGTTTGTGTCACAGTGCTTTGCTTTATCTTGGCCAGGTCGCAGTTGTAAATGAGAACTTGTTCTCAGCTAGCCTAGCTGGTTAAAGAATGTCTTGTTACTAGTTCCAACAGGGCAGTAGAATTTCTTGTGTTATTAGCTCCAACAGTGCAGTAGAATGTCTTGCAAATACAATACAAATACACAAAAAGTCTATTAATATACTGTATATTTTGTCCAGGTACATACTTAATATCAAAGATCAAAGCTGAATGTTAAAACAGGGCAATTACTGTATGTCATGTTGGCCAGTAAGTACAACTGTATACTGAAGTAAGTGCATAGTTTACCATTTGAAACAATATACAGTACCAGTCAAAAGTTTGGACACACCTACTCATTCAAGGGTTTTTATTGAATTAGACATCAAAACTATTAAATAAAACATATGGAATCATGTAGTAACCAAAAAAGTGTTAGACAAATCAAAATATATTTTAGATTCTTCAAAGTAGCCACCCTTTTCCTTGATGACAGCTTTGCACACGCTTGGCATTCTCTCAACCAGCTTCAGGAGGTACTCACCTGGAATGCTTGAAGGAGTTCCCACATATGCTGAGCAGTTGTTGGCTGCGTTTCCTTCACTCTGCGGTTCAACTCATGCCAAACCTTCTCAATTGGGTTGAGGTCGGGTGATTGTGGAGGCCAGGTCATCTGATGTAGCACTCCATCACTCTCCTTATTGGTCAAATAGCCCTTACACAGCCTGGAAGTGTGTTGGGTCATTGTCCTGTTGAAAAACAAATGATAGTCCCACTAAGCGCAAATCAGATGGGATGGCATATCGCTGCAGAATGCTGTGGTAGCCATGCTGGTTAACTATGCCTTGAATTCTAAATAAATCACTGAGTGTCACCAGCAAACCACCCCCACACCACCTCGTCCATGCTTCCCGGTGGGAACCACACAGGCGGAAATCCTCCGTTCACCTACTCTGCATCTCACAAAGACACAGCGGTTGGAACCAAAAATCTCAAATTTGGACTCATCAGACCAAAGGACAGATTTCCACCGGTCTAATGTCCATTGCTCGTGTTTCTTGGACGAAGCAAGTCTCTTCTTGTTATTGATGTCCTTTAGTAGTGGTTTCTTTGCAGCAATTCAACCATGAAGGCCTGATTCACACAGTCTCCTCTGAACAGTTGATGTTGAGATGTGTCTGTTACTTGAACTCTGTGAAGCATTTATTTGGCCTGCAATCTGAGGTGCAGTTAACTCTAATGAACTTTTCCTCTGCAGCAGAGGTAACTCTGGGTCTTCCTTTGCTGTGGCAGTCCTCATGAGAGCCAGTTAGAGCTTGATGGTTTTTGCGACTGCACTTGAAGAAACTTTTAAAAGTTCTTGAAATTTTCCGCATTGACTGACCTTCATGTCTTAAAGTAATGATGGACTGTCCTTTCTCTTTGCTCATTTGAGCTGTTCTTGCCATAATATGGACTTGGTGTTTTACCACTTCCTTGTCACAACACAACCGATCGGCTCAAACGCATTAAGGAGGAAAGAAATTCCACAAATGAACTTTTAACAAGGCACACCTATTAATGGAAATGCATTCCAGGTGAAGCTGGTTGAGAGAATGCCAAGCATGTGCAAAGCTTTCGTCAAGGCAAAGGGTGGCTACTTTGAAGAATATAAAATATATTTTGATTTGTTTAAGACATTTTTGGTTACTACATGATTCCATGTGTTATTTTATAGTTTTAATGTCTTCACTCTTATTCTGCAATGTAGAAAATAGAAAAAATATAAGAAAAACCCTTGAATGAGTAGGTGTGTCCAAACTTTTGCCCGGTACTGTATATACTACAGTTCATTCTCTTTGTAGGAAATTACATGAGAGCGATGTCTAGGGTAGTCACCTATACATGTAGGTAAAAGCCTTCAATGTGTGTGTTTCTGTTCGCTGAAATGGAAAGCAGAGTCCAAGCATTACGTGGAGGTGAACATTGGTTTTATGGCACCCAACCCACTGCGCTGCAAGATAACGGTAAGGACATGGATATAAAGCCAGCGTGTTTACTCACTTGTCCAGGAAACTCAAGACAGACACAATAAATCATACTCCTGCTCAACTATGAAGTAAGTACTCCTTAAATAAAGAAAATCAACAAAAAACTGCATTCAATAGAACTCAATGTTAACTAACTCAAATTAGATTAGGGATGGACTTGTATCACATTAACTCTTGATCTTGATGCTTAATAGTTTTAAACCAGTTTCCTGTTCCAACCCTTGTCTTAACCAGCCCTGCTCAGACCGCCCTGAAGACTAAACTGGAAGAGCTGGAGTGTCACTTCACCTGGGGACTGGAAGTCAGCAGGTCCAAGCTGCTCATTCACAGAGATCACCTTGAGGACATTGGCAGTGACGAGGGCTTTCCATGGCTGGGTCAGATGTACAACTTGTGGGCTTACATACACCACACCCTGGACTCCACTGACGCAGCCCTGCAGTGCCTCAGTAAGGCAGAGGAGGCCGTTCACCTAAACAGTCCTTCAGACACGATGGGTCCTTGGCAGCTGGTCCACTATGGGAACCTAGCCTGGGTGCACTATCACCTGGATAACCAGGCGGAGAGCCAGCGGTGCTTGACAAAGGTTGAGGGACTGCTACGAGATTACCCCTCACCTTCCCAGGGAGAACTGCACCCTGAGGTGTGTGTTGAAAAAGCCTGGACCCTTATGAAGTTTGACCAGGACAAAAGACTGAAAGCAATAGATTACTTTCAAATGGCTATTGGGATGGAACCTGAGAGAAAGGAGTGGCAATCGAGCCATGCCTTGGCCTTAGAATCAGTCTATTTTCATCCAAACACCCAACAGAAGGAGTCTGAGGTTCTAGAGGAGCTGAGACTTGCCAAGGAACACGATCCAGACAACTTGTATGTAGCAAGTATCTATCTGTTAAGACTTGGCCGGAGTGGCCAGGTGAGAAGGGAGGAAGCTCAACAGCTAGCGCAGCAAATTTTAAAGAAGCCTGTCAGTTGCTACAGTGGTCTTAGACCCTTACTTCAGTTTTACAGAACATATTTATCACACAATGAAGCTATTGACCTAGCAGGCGAGGCTCTGGAAAGACATCCAAATGTGCGCTACCTGAAAAAACAGCTAGCGACTTCCTACAAATGGAAAATATTTTCAAAGGAGGACAGTCCGAGGAGGCAGAGCATGTGCGACAGAGCCATCAGTCTCTATTCAGATCTGATCTCACTCTATCCAGAGACATCACTAAAGGTCCAACTGGACCTTGCAAGCATCTACGCAGAATCAGACATTGACAGGACAGAAATGGCCAATCAGATCTATGAGAATTTATTCTCCAGCGAGCAGGATCCATACGAGTTGCAGATGCTCTACTTCCATTACGCTACATACAACAACTTCCACATCCAGGATCGCAATGCATCAATTGATTATCACAAGAAGGCAGCAGAAATACCAAATCCTAACAAATACGGTAAAAAGAGTTTCAACATATTGAGGAAGATTGAACAACGGGGAAGAAATCAAAGATGTGCAGAAATCTGGGAATTTCTCAAAAACCTTTCTTCTCACAATGAATAAGAGCAAGGAGGAGAATTAACCAATCAAGAGGTTAACCAAATTGAGGGTCCCATATTGTACATACAATGTATTTTCTTTTTATGCTCTTTGGACTCTTTAGACCAGGTTGGTGCTAAACAAATTGTGCCAAATGTTTTTTGTTGTTGTTGAAAGCGCCATGCAAATAAAACTATTGTTTTAATTATTTTCCTGTTTTTAGACTAAAAGAATTCCTCATGCCCATAACACTTATTTTCGTAATATTTCCAATGGGGGCAAAATAAGTTATTTCCAATAGGGGCAAAACTTTCAGTGTGTAAATCATAGCATTTCCACATTCAGACGAGCACAACCTACGCATTGAGAGACATCCAAATCAAATGCAACTATTTTCACACTTATTCTGTAAAGATGAGGCACATCACATTACCCATTGTTTTTACAACAGCTCTCAAGGGTCTTGTTAAAACATACCAAATTGGGATTAACAACCATTATTACCATGGTCCCAGACCTGCTTGGACTGACAATCCATACAACAAGGAGACTGTGCAGACATGACATCCACAGTCTTCATGTTCAAAACATTGAGCAAAGGTCTCTGCTGGTGCATTGGGTTGTTGACAGCTGCCTATGAGCTGCAGATTTAAGAAATACAATTCAGATTGATTCTTTCTGTAACATAGTCTGAAAATATCAAGAAATGCAATCAGTTTCTAAAATGAAATACAAACACCAGGGGTTCCATACAGACTTAAAACCTTTGAACACATTTAACATCCAATTAAAAAAATATCCCATATTCAATAGATTGTAGTTTAATTGAATTCTACCATTGACAAAGAGTAGGGTTTACATCAGGAAGCCGAGTTTAAACCAGGGGTTTCAAACTCATTCCACGGACAGCCTGGAGTCCGCAGGTTTTTCCTTTCAATTAAGACCTAGATAACCAGGAGAGGGGACTTCCTTACTAATCAGTAACCTTAATTAATCAATCAAGTACAAGGGAGGAGCGAAAACCTAGGGACATTCTGCTCTCAGGGGAATGAGTTTGACACATGGTCTAAACAGATGACATACTATCAGAGTGGATAAATATGTTGGATGCCTTCTGGGAACTTCCTGAAAGAAAGCAGTTGGCCTAGAGAAGTGGAAACCCTTATTGACGTCCCACAGCTTATTTCCCTTCTGATGTCGAGTCAGTTTTGCCCGGTCTACGAGTTGAGTTCTATTTTCTAGACATACCCTTACTGATTAGCCAGTGTTGCAACAATCACACCGGATCACGCAACAAAAGGTCCTTATGTTTAAAACATTGAGAAACTTTTTCCACTGATCTATAGGGTTGTGGACAGCTCCATACGAGCTGCAGATTTTAGAAATACATTGGAGATAGATTTTTACTGCAACATGGTCTGAAAATATAAGAAAAATGCAATCAGTTTCCAAAATTAAATATAAAAAAACAGTGATTCTATACACAGACGTAAACATTTTGCCACATTAACTTCCAAGTCAAAAAGAGGAAATGTCCAAGAGAACAAAATACAAAAATGGGTCACTCGTTCCCTCTTCGACTCTTCTTGTGGCTCTTTTTTGAACTCCTGGAACAGAGATGAAGAAATCAACAACAGTAGGTGACATAAACCAGGTTTCCATCCAACCATTTAATGCGCATGAATTACATGACGCATTAAAAAAATAATGACCGGGCTGATGGATACAGGAAATGCCGGTACAATTCTATACATTTCAACAGACAATGTTTGTTCAACATGGTGGGATCTTTTTGGGTCGGTAACATTAATTATGCGAGAAATGGCAGTGGAAACGCCTTTATGCGCAAATATTGGCATAACAATCATATGGAAAAGCATGCAGCTTATTCGGTTATGATGAACTTCACAGGGTGGTGAACGGGAAGGTGATGAGTATGATGCTCTTTTCCAATAAATATCGAGGGACCACAACAATCTCATCATGTAGGTAGCCTACCCACAATGTGTCTGCCAGCTGTTAGCTAGAGAGCATGTGCCAAGACCAGAGAGGGCACATTTGCTATATAATGCCAGTTTGTTTGTCAAAACCATCAGTAGAGTTAAAAATGCGACTGTACATGGGAATTTAATAGCAAAATATTTTTTTATGTGCACTACATCATCACGCACAGCCTTTTATCTGCAATAAATCCATTTGTGGGAAAATGCGCTTATTGTTTCATGCAGATTTTAGAATATTCACATGAAAATCTGTCGCCAATTAGATGGAAACCTAGCTACTCTCACACAAAAAACATCTCCATCTTTCATATGCTGGTATTCACAGACAATTCAATTACACCATTACTTCAATCACACATTGAAAGGGGCATTTTAAACTAGTATAGTGGCGAGGGTCTTTCTCTTGCTCCATGACTTACCTCTCTGGGGATTTGGAGCGACTGCGATGCCTGTGGCTTCTGTGATGGCCTGGGACAAAACAGAGCAGCTCTAGGTCAGACTGGGACTATTGTTACAAACATGTTAAAGTCAAATGATTACAGCTGACTATCAGTCACAAGCATAAACAAATATGCGACTTTTGATGTAGTGCGATGCAGGTTGGCGTTGCTATGATACCTGGGGACTTTGAGCGGTGACGTCTCTCTCGGGAGCGGCTGCGGTGGCGACGGGGACTTTTGCTACGGTGGCGCTCTCGTCTGGGGGATGTGCTGTGAGTTAAAACAGAAACAATACAGCCAACATTAATACAGCACTGCTTATAAGTAACCAAGACCATACTCAATTAAATCTGAGCTTTAGTCCCTTTATAAATCAAACACTAAATTCTTTAACATTATATTTCAATATCTGAGTTTACCATCTGACGGTACAATGGAAAACACAAGGAAAATCCAGCAGAAAACAACCAAGGTAGAGACTCTACATACCTTCGTCTCTTGGGTGATCTGCTCCTCCTGGACAGAATAAAAAGGGTAAAAGACGTTTAGTGTCTTCAGGATGTGAAAATAAATTAATTCTGAGTATGTGTAAATGGCGAATAAAGGTGATTCTGGACTTTAGATTAGATCAATTACTAGTTACCGTCTGGGTGAACGGCTGCGTCTGTAGCGTGGAGAGGGCGAACGGCGAGGGCGGTCGTTGTCCCGGTAACTCCGTCTGTGGGGCTCCGGGGTCTGAACTCTCTCTGGCTGTAGACATTTGAACAGACAGACAGGAGATAAGAGACAGACATGGACAGAGTGAAACATTAACACTCCTCTGACTACTAGCCTAAGTTTACTCAACTTTACAGTTAGTCTATGCAGGCTCTAGGTGGATAAAGATAAGACGACAACCTTCTCCTCTTCCTCGTCTTCCTCATCACTGGTCTCCACTTCATCTAGGTCCTCTTCTAGGGCGCTGATGCGTGTGTCTAACAACTCTGCCTCCTCAAGGACCTGCCTTTTCTGTAGTCAACACACACAAAAGAATGTCAGCGGTCTAGGTCAGTGAAAAGGGGTCTGAGCACATACAAGGGGGGTAGAGTTACCTGAAGCCTGGGAAGGATGATGTCACACATTCTCTCAGAGTGTAGCAGTTCATCAATGAACTCATCTACATGTTGCAGCTCAAACTCTGAAACAAACAGTGAAAGGATATGGTGCCATTTAAAACCAGGAGACATTTTGCATTGTACAATCATTCCATAATACACATAAACGAAAGGACTCACCTCCATTTCTGTTCTGGCTCTTGATTTTTCGGTAGTCGTTGTACAGTGGTTCCAGGTATTTGTAGCAATCCACTGATGTCCCAGTCAACCTCATGTACATTGCTCCTAGCAAGCGGACATACCTAAGGTGAAGAAAAACATCACAGTGAGGTGTGTAATGCATGAACGTACCAATTTGTTTATGTCACATTTGTCAAGCTAGGAGTTAGAAGACAGTTGATCTAACTTTTAAATGTATGATTAAATACATAAAGACATATAATAACTAGCCCAAAAGCCCAGACTTACTTGAAATCCTCGTTCTTGATGAATTCTACAATGATGTCTTTTTCTGGCTGAATCTGTAGCATCTTCAGAGTGAGACACAGAAACGGTGTAGGTTTGATATTTCCTCCATAGACTCCTCCGACAAACTTCAACGCCATGGCTTTGTCAACGACAAGTTCGGCTGTAGATCAAGGAGAAAATAGTGATAAGAAAGATGATCAAACACGGTGCGGTTTGGACAAAAGTTGGATTCAGATGTTTATTTGACAGCGAGGGTTTCTAGAGACTATACATATTGTGGCTCTTTTCCGTCGCCACCCACCAGAATGATGCAAAACTTAAGGAGTCCAACTAATACACAGACTCTCCAAAAGCATTCCAAAACCCTTCTACATGCATGGCATCAAGTAAGGCTAGCCAAGCCAATGCCTTTGGTGTACATAAACCTCCTATTAGTGTGTGAGCGAGTCTAAGTGAGTGTAAGTAACTAACAGGGTAAAATGTACTAGACGTAAGCACACTTCCTAATAGTTACTTTGTTTACATGTGTGGTATTTGTACTTCAAGCTACCTAGCGTTAGCTAACTCCAACTCACCAGTCAGACCAAAGCATTCTTCTTTCCAATATTTTGATTCATAAATTCGAGTACGAATAATTTTCTCTACCAAGTATTGTGGATTTGTTCCATGTATACTGTTTGCATCTTTAACAGTCCTATTTGCCATTTTTACTGCTCAAACCGGAATGAAAAATTAGTTGCTGTGGGAAACGAACTCGCATTAGAAGTTGCTGTATCTCTTCCCGTGTAACAACGTACACTTCCGGGGCAGAATGTGAAGGCGTTCATTGGTCGATACTTCAGTCACATGCCAAGCACGCAATTTTTCGCGCGAAAGGTAGAAAGTGCAGCCACATAATCCGTTGTACTAGACAACATTTGTTTTGTTTGTTAGCTAGCTACGTGTAAAATATAACTAGCTGTATTACTACACTATAGCGCATCTTCGTTTATATTAAACTGCTTGAAATTTGATCAACTTGCCCGTTCGACTTTTATCAGACGAGTGGCTGTCTCTTTTCTGTGAGTATTGCAGCTAGCCCATTCATAGAGGTTAGCTAGCTAGCAAACTAAGGCCACCTTGCTTTTTGGGTTACCGAGTGCAATTATGGCAACTATCTAACGTGAGTTGTCTTTGTCCCAAGTTGTCTAACCAAGTATTGATTTGCTCACTGTGCCAAAATGTGCCTTTTGTAAAGGTCTGCAATTATGGTCCGCTACTTTACAAGATTGAGAGTGAGACGTATCTACAAATGGGGCGGAAGACCTCATATCTTCGACAGAAAATTAAAGAATTACGGCTTTGAGTAAGTTTCAACTTAGTTCTAGCATAGTGTCATAACATACATTTGCTTTGAGCCTCGTCAACAACGCTGTTCATTCATATTTTTGTTCCACTTGATTTCCAATGGAAACAATGTTTGTTGGTATTTTTCTCTCTAGGTACTTGACCATGAGCGTGGAGGGTCAGGAGGCAGTCACCACTGTAACACCTGGCCAGTACATCCTCATTGAGGGAAATGATGATGACAACCCCTTCGTTGCCAAGCTTCTCAAGTTCTTTAGCGATGGTGAGTCATTGTTTAATGTTATGCAATGTGCATAATGGCTTGCAACTTATTTAAAATAAATAATGATTAACCTTTATTTAACTAGGTAAGTTCTACTAGGCTGGCTAGCCTATCGGTATGAACTGTTATTTTTGCTCAGATGAATTTGGCAGAAATATGTTGAAAATGCTCTGTTAGTTGGGGAAACATTTTCATCCTTATTTCAAGCACCAAGGCGTAAGTAGGAAAGTGGATCATGTCCTGCAATGACCTTGTATACGTGTCTTTGGTCCTCAGAGTACCACAAGCAGAAGAAGGCGCTGGTGCAGTGGTTCTTGCGCATGTCTGAGGTGCCCCAAAATAAGAAGTTGTTGCTGGGCAGGAGCCCCCATCCCCAGGAGATCTTCTACTACCTGGGACGTGCCTGTGACGATGAGATCAACGTAGAATCCATCCTTGGCACTGTACATGTGAGGCAGCATAATTCACCAGTAGAAGCGTAGTGTTAGCGCCTTTGCTCTCTCTTGTTGACTTGAGAGTTGGCCCTCTTAAGTATTAGATGTGTTTTTCCTTGTCCCTATTCACTTAGGATTGCTTTCGTAGTTGTTTGGTTCTGGGTCATTTGCTCAGTCTTTTGTGACTGTTGACATCATTAAAGCACTTAAAAATCGAACAACAACATTTATTATATGGATTTTGATGCCATTTGAACGTCTTTCCTCTGCTCTCCAGGTCCAGCACGTCCCTGAAGATGCTCCTTTTCCAGAGCCTGGAACCAAGGACACCCTCTATGTAAAGCTGTCCTGGGACACCAAGGCCTTCAATGTCTTAGACCCTGTCCTGATGCAGGATACCCCTGCCTCAACCCTTCCCAAACCTGCTCTCTCTCTGTTCCCCCCCCGTGCTTCCCCCGCGGTAACCCCTGTGTCTCGGGGCCCAGTGCGTTGTGCCCTGCCCGCACCAGATCCCACAGTGATGAGGAGAGCAGGGTCTGTGTCTGACACTAGAGCCACCATGAGCGCCGGGAAGATGGGTACCCTTGAGGCAGAGTCGATCCACTCTGCCTCCAAGCTCTCTGCCTCTAAAATCCTGAGCGCCAAGAGGAGGGGCAGCGCTGCAGACACACCAGGTGTACGCAAGAAACTACAGCTCAGCATCGGGGCCAGTGAGTGTCTATCTCAGAATGTGATCATCTAAAATGAATCCATTTTTAACAGTATGTTGGTCAAGAGGAGATGGTGGAGCGCCTGGGAGAGCAGGTCCTGGTGGTGTAACGTTTGTGTGTGTGTGTCTACTCCTACAAGGTCCAGGGAAGAGAATGACCAGAGCAGATGTCCTCTGTGAGCTCTTGGATGAGGAGGTGGTGTCAGAGAAAGGGATGTCCCTCAAACTGAGCTCCTCAGTTTCACACTCCCTCCAGCATGGCTGCAGCCTCTCTCCCATGAGAAGTGGCTGCAAGACCCCTAACGGCCAGAGGGAGTTCCCCTGGAAGCTCGCCTCGATCAGCCTGGACAGACTGTCGCCTACTGCCCTGGGAGAACAGGACTTCTCCAGGTAGGGTTAGGGTTAGACTCAGAGTATCCTTGACTCTGGTACCACAGGAATATACAGAGTTATGTGTGATGCTGTTTCTACAGGGCTTACAGGAGTTGTACAACGCTACAGAGATCAGCTGTACAACATTACACAGATCAGCTGGTGCCATTTGGGTTAGATCTTAGCTATTTTTCACATTTTCGTTGCGTGTGCTTTGCAAAATAGCTACTTGTCAGCCTCTAAACATAATTCTTAACACTATATTCAAGTCCAATGTCCTGGTTGTGGAAGCTTTACCATCTTCCCAGGGTCCTCCAAGCTCAATGTCCTGGTTGTGGAAGCTTTACCAACATCTTCCCAGGGTCCTCCAAGCTCAATGTCCTGGTTGTGGAAGCTTTAACTTCTTCCCAGGGTTCTCCAAGCTCAATGTCCTGGTTGTGGAAGCTTTACCAACATCTTCCCAGGGTCCTCCAAGCTCAATGTCCTGGTTGTGGAAGCTTTAACATCTTCCCAGGGTCCTCCAAGCACAATGTCCTGGTTGTGGAAGCTTTACCAACATCATCCCAGGGTCCTCTAATGTACTGTGAGTAGTATCAGTAAGCCAGTGTGTCCCCTCCTTCCTTCCCTCTACAGTGTTCTGTTGCTGGCACTAGAGGATGAGGTATTTGAGGCAGGGTTACCTACAGACTCTGGCTCTGCCAAGACCCCCAAGAAGAGACAGGCCACCCCCAGGAGGAACTATGTTAGGGGACAGAAGTGAGTGTGCCACCCCAGGTCCGGTGACAGGAGCACGGGTGTGGTGGTGTAGGCGGGGTATAGCGGTCAGATTAGAGCACTTGGTGGGAGCTTGCCTGTCTGTCTTCAGACATGGCTTCGCAGCAGATGGTACATACTTCCACTGGCTTCATTTGAGATGGGTTAAAAATCCACAGCTAATGAGAGACGTCACTTAGCCGATGTTGATAAGCAGTGTGTTTACTACGGGCAGCTAAATCACCTTAACCAATAGACAAGTCACATATTTGTAGTAATAGTACATTGCAAATTGAGTGTCTTGACTCATATACTTTTCTGTCTTCCCAAAGAGCTACCACCCCCTCCAGGAGGAAAGAGTCTGCCATGGCCATTAGAGAGCCTGCTCTGGGGGTGCTGTTAGTATCTAACAGTCTGATTGATCAGTCACATTATTGATTACTCTGTTCTTATGATCCCATTCAGTTATTTATATTTCTTATTATCGTCTGTGTGTCTCAGGGCGGAGGAGGACTCTGAGGACTCTCCCATGCAGCCGATTGCCATGACTCCTCGCTCCAAGAGGAAGTCAGCCCAGCTGGTGTCGTTACGCATCAGGAAGCAGTTGTAAGTGCTGGCTGTCATGTGACTTATAGGTATGCCCCATAGAGAATGATGGAGGTCTCCAGATGGATAAAACCTGTTTTTGGACATTACCATTGAGGGCTTCCACCATTTTAAAGTAGGCAACTATGGGTTAAGGAAGGATCATTCAGGTCATCGGGATTCCATCCAGGTCATTGGGAGGAATCAGCCAATGAATTCTACTTGAGAGCAAGCATTCCATAACTGCAAGTTGCAGTAAATCACCAACTGTGGCTTTATACCTGTTCAAACACACTCCAAGTGGCAGTATGCACCCTTGCAGTGTGTATACCAACTCATAGAAGTACTAGAAGAAAATGGACTACTTCAAAATGGAGATGTCCTCAATGGCGCTGCCAAAGATGATTTATTATATTGACAAGATAGTCGAGTGACCACTCTAACAATGGAAATGCATGTCCTCAAAGATGAAAGCGCAGTACTGTCTTTGATGGAATCAAATGTATTTATATAGCCCTTCTTAAATCAGCTAATATCTCGAAGTGCTGTACAGAAACCCAGCCTAAAACCCCAAACAGCAAGCAATGCAGGTGTAGAAGCACGGTGGCTAGGAAAAACTCCCTAGAAAGGCCAAAACCTAGGAAGAAACCTAGAGGAACCAGGCTATGAGGGGTGGCCAGTCCTCTTCTGGCTGTGCTGGGTCGAGATTATAACAGAACATGGTCAAGATGTTCAAATGTTCATAGATGACCAGCATGGTCAAATAATAATAATCACAGTAGTTATCGAGGGTGTAGCAAGTCAGCACCTCAGGAGTAAATGTCAGTTGGCTTTTCATAGCCGATCATTAAGAGTATCTCTACCGCTCCTGCTGTCTAGAGAGTTGAAAACAGCATGTCTGGGACAGGTAGCACGTCCGGTGAACAGGTCAGGGTTCCATAGCCGCAGACAGTTGAAACTGGAGCAGCAGCACGGCCAGGTGGACTGGGGACAGCAAGGTGTCATCATGCCAGGTAGTCCTGAGGCATGGTCCTAGGCCTCAGGTCCTCAGAGAGAGAGAATTAGAGAGCATACTTAAATTCACACAGGACACCGGATAAGACAGAAGTACTCCAGATATAACAGACTATAACAGACCCTAGCCCCCCGACACATAAACTACTGCAGCATAAATACTGTAGGCTGAGACAGGAGGGGTCAGGAGACACTGTGGCCCCATCCGATGGAAGGCTGGCGGGATGAGGCGAGACCAGGTGGGACCATTCTAGCCAATGAACAACAGACACAACTCCGGTATAATGTAGTTATTTTTCTGAATTTGCTGAAATCTTACATATCAGTGCATTCAGAACAACCTAACCAGTATGAAACTTCTATTGGATCAAAGAAGCCTCACGTAGCAAATTAGCAATTCCTTTTTTGTTGTTGACTAAATTAGACACGCGAGTAAACCTTCATGCTTCACTTTTTTCACTATGGCTCTGCCCATGTGCTCAAACACAGACACACAGAAAAGTCCTCTAAATTCTATCTCTGGTATGCCCCTACTGGCTGAAAGGAACTGTGACCATCTAAGGAGTAATTTAAATGTAATTTAAATCTGAGTGATTTTAAATTAGTTTGAAGAAATGTAACAAGATTGAAAGGTTGTTTAATGATACCTCTATGTGGTGGTTGCCACCAATTGATGTAATCAACTCAGTTCAATTTGTATCTCAAGAAATGCATTTTTTTTTTATCTGCCTATTCTACAAAGTATTTTTGGAATGCCGTTTTGAAGTATTATTTACTAAAATGTGTCATTTGTTTTTATAGGAATCTGTTGGACAATACCCAAGAGCTGATCTCTGATGGCGATGATGAGAGTTTCGTTCCCTACAAGAAGGTCCTACAGAGCAGCAGCGATGAAGAGAAGACAGAGAGTGAGGAAGAGGCAGTGGTGATGAAGACCAGAAGAAGAAATTGCAAGACCTCCGCCATGACCCCACGCAAAACGGCCAGCAAGAAGGTATGTATGGCTGTGGTAGGCTTCTGTGGTGCCTGTGTAATTTGTTTTTATAGGAATCTGTTGGACAATACCCAAGAGCTGATCTCTGATGGCGATGATGACTGTTTCGTTCCCTACAAGAAGGTCCTACAGAGCAGCAGCGATGAAGAGAAGACAGAGAGTGAAGAAGAGGCAGTGGTGAGGAAGACCAGAGGAAGAAATTGCAAGACCCCCGCCATGACCCCACGCAAAATGCCCAGCAAGAAGGTATGTATGGCTGAGGTGCCTGTGTAATTTTTTTTTTTTTTTTCATTCTGACCTGAGCTGAGGAAGGGATTGAGGAATTCTATGGGTTTTCCATGTTTTCTCATCCAGGCCACCCCCCGTCATGCCAACCCAAGTACCCCCCGGACCCCCCGTCATGCCACTCCCAGTATTCCCAGCCGGACTGTTCCAGCCAGGCAGCCTGGGAACATCCTGGAGGAGGCCAGGGCTAGGTGAGAACAAACTGGCATCGTATCCAGACGATAGATTTCAGCCAATGATTTACTTTTGTGTTTAAGTCAAGGATGGGCAACTTTAATGGGGGTGGGGGCCACAAAAAAATCGTAACTCATCATGATGGACTGCAGCTGTCTCTTCCCTGTAGGGAGCAGGAGTTCTTTTATTAGATGTGATCTTTGTTGTTTTCTTAACGTGTGTGTCCCTGTCCTCAGGCTGCATGTGTCGTCAGTACCAGAGTCTCTTCCCTGTAGGGAGCAGGAGTTCCAGGATATCTATAACTTTGTGGAGAGCAAGGTTATGGATGGAACCGGAGGGTAAGATTGACAGACACCTCACTACGTTTCAGGAAATATTGTTACTGTGGAACTGTCTCACCAAAACCAGAATTTTCAGGAACTTGAGAAATGCCATATTTACCCCTAAAAAAGACTTCTGAAGCTATTTTGAATAAATATATTTGGTCTTAGTCATGAAATGTTGGCAGATATTGTCAGGGAAACTCTGGGTCATGTTCAGTTGGAACCAAGGGGAGAAAGTACTGTGAAATGCCACTACAATGAGTGTTGGCTTCTCATTGGACATGTTCAGTAGTGCTTCCTCAGTTTTTCTCTAGTTTCACCCCTTCTGAACAAGACCCTGGATTAGCTGTTCTATGTGATGGTCAGTAACAGTAGAGTTTACATAAATCACAAAAATATCAACACCGTCACGGTAGCTCGCAGGAAGGATTGTTTTGATGGAAAATTGACTTTTGTTTCTTATGTTGATGCAAGTAATGTCGACACTCCTTAACTTGCTGGTATAGCGTTATGGAAAAAGGGTTACAGTAGCTGTCTGTCTAGGTGTATGTACATCTCTGGTGTTCCGGGAACTGGGAAAACCGCCACCATCCACGAGGTTATCCGGTGTCTACAGCACGCCTCTGATATGGATGAAATCCCCACGTTCCGATTCATCGAGATCAACGGCATGAAAATGACCGACCCTCACCAAGCCTACGTCCAGATTCTACAGGTGTGTGTGTATATACACAAACACACACACACACACACACACACTCACTCTCCAAGTATCAGTGTAACTCCTGACTCTGTTCTCCTCCAGAAACTGACCAACCAGAAGGTGACCGCTGACCACGCCGCAGCCCTATTGGAGAAGAGGTTCAGTAACCCCGCCCCCAAGAAGGAGACCACCGTGCTACTGGTGGACGAGGTAAGGTCGATGTTTATCCACTCTGTCTCGACTCTAAGGATAGAAGAATACGTAACCATTGTTGACGCCAACTGGGAAATGCTGATAATGGATTTGAAGACAGAATCGTCTATGTTCTATACTCAATCGCTCTATTCTACCGTAATTTCCGGACTATAAGCCGCTACTTTTTTCCCACGCTATGAACCTTGCGCTTTATACAATGACGCGGCTAATTTATGGATTTTTCTCGCTTTCACAAATTCATGCCGCCAAAAAACTGAGCACCGTCACATAATGTGACGTAAATCGAGCGCGCTCAAACTTTCCATCATTCTGATTACGGTAGTCATTTTGTCACCCTCATCATGGCAAAGACACGGAGAAATGCATATGATGCAGCTTTCAATTTGAAGGCGATCGATCTGGCTGTTGAAAAAGGAAATAGAGCTGCTGCACGGGAGCCTTAATGAGTCGATGATAAGACGTTGGAAACAGCAGCGTGAGAAACTGACTTAGTGCAAAAAGACAACAAAAGCTTTCAGAGGAAAGAAAAGCAGATGGCCCGAACTAGAAAATGAGGCTTGGATGACAAGTGGGGAGAAATCCTTCACTAAAACGGGCCGCATGCGAAGAGCGACTTATGGTCAAGTCTGCCAGTGGGTCCTGACAGCGTGGAGCTGCTGCGTATTGAAGAGGGCAGCATGAGCTCAGCGGGGAATTTGCCTCCGGATGAAAGTGAGGAGAGCAACAATGAAAACGATCCAACATCGGATGAAGCAATTCTGAGGCTATTCAACTCCGACACCAAAGGAGATGACTTCAGTGGTTTCAGTGCACAGGAGGAAGATAGTGACCAAGGACTTTCTTGGTAGGCTACTGTTTACTGCTATTAAAAAAAATAAAAAATGTTACAAGCCTGTTTCGTTAAAGCCTATTTATTTTTGTTACAAGCCGTGTTTCGTTTAAAGGCTGTGTAAAGTTCATTTGTTTCAATGTACCGGTAGGCACCTGCGGCTTATAGACACGTGCGGCTTATTTATGTACAAAATACATTTTTTTTTTTTTTATTCAGTGGGTGCGGCTTATATTCAGGTGCGCTTAATAGTCCAGCAATTACGGTACATATTTATTGACTTGAATGTAGATGCCCAGTCTAGTCATTCTGTTTCTATGACTGACCCTGTGTTTCACACTCGCACCCCAGCTGGACCTTCTATGGACCAGGAAGCAGAATGTCATGTACAACCTGTTTGATTGGCCGACAAGGCGCCACGCCCGCCTGGTGGTGCTGACCATCGCCAACACCATGGACCTGCCTGAGCGGATCATGATCAACAGGGTGGCCAGCAGACTGGTAAGGACCGTGGAGATACTTCGGTGCACTGGTCCTTACTCAAACATCTCCTTGGACCCAGACGTTTCACAATTTAGTTCTAGCCCTGAACTAGCTCACCTGATTCTCCTAGTCAAGGGCTTGATGACCAGTTGAATCCGGTTTGTTAGCTCTGGAATGGATCAAACACACAGACGGGTTGGCTGGCAACGTTAGGAAAATGATGTACGAACATGGATGTGGCCGGAAGCCAAGCTTTCTGATTCTGAACAGTCGGATCGCTGGCAGCAATGACAAGAAGCTGCCATGTGGGCATCATAGGTGGCTAGTTTCATCTTGTTCTTCATACCATGTCTTGTTTTGACTAATGTCAATGCTAATACGGAAAAAATGTGCTCGCTAACTAACAACTGTAAAGCTGCTCATTTGTGTAAATGTGTTTGTTTTCAATAAAGATTTAGACAAAACATAGTTTATATGTTGTCAACAGTCTAAGCCAACCCGTCTGTTTTGCCCCATAGTTGCGTTCGTGTCGATTTTGTTGTTAAACAACCAACCCATGTATGGAACGGCCTGCTGGGGTTCCCAGACGAGCGGTTTGAGGACCACTGCATCAGTGTTCTATTGAAGTCCACTCCCCACCACACGATGGAGCTGTTAGATTGTTGGGCCAGGCTGGCTTTTACTCTATATAGTCTGAATTGCTGTGAAATTCCTTCAGCATGTTTGCGGGCCTCTTGAAGTGCAGATCAAACCAGTGTCCATATGGAAGTGTTTGTTTTGAACTAACTCCCTGTGCGTCTCTCTGTCCAGGGCCTGACCAGGATGTCGTTCCAGCCGTACAGCTTCAAGCAGCTGCAGCAGATCCTCACGTCCAGACTGAACAAGGTCAAGGCCTTCGAGGAGGACGCTATGCAGCTGGTCTCCAGAAAGGTAGGCCATATTGTCCCTCTATTATTCAGCCCAGGGGTGCACGACTCAGGTCTTCCACAGTCCTGCTGTTTTCTTTTCTCCCTGCCTCTTAATTGATCAGTTAATGCCATCTATTGGAATGATACTGTGAAGTGTTCTGTGACTACCTTTTGGTCAGTGGATTCTGAGCGCTGTCCTCCCTTTGTCCTCTAGGTGGCAGCGTTGTCAGGAGACGCCCGGCGCTGTCTGGACATCTGTCGCCGCGCCACTGAGATTTGCGAACACTCCGCCTCGCACCCGTCCTCCGCGGGATTGGTGAGAATGAGTCATGTGATGGAGGCGCTGGATGAGATGTTCTCCTCCTCCTACATCACGGCCATCAGGTAAGAGACACACCATTGCTCCACAGACCTGTCAGTCTATTCCCAATGGCCCAGAGCGCTGTCAATCTATGTGAAATCTCTGTTAGGTGTGCATCGTTGCAGGAGCAGCTCTTCCTGAGGGCGGTCATTGCTGAGTTCCGGCGGCTGGGACTGGAGGAGGCCATCTTCCAACAGGTATAGGACCTAATGAGTACAACATTGACTTACTACAGCTCTTTCTCAACACATCTTTCCCTCTTTTACCTGTGTTGTGGAGTTCCCTTATCTAAAGTCCACTGTCCCCTCCTCCCAGGTCTTTGTGCAGCACCAGGCTCTGAGTCGTGTGGAGGGCCTGCAGCCCATCAGTGTGTCCGAGGGTCTGGCCGTGTGTCAGCGTCTGGGTGCGTGTCGTCTGCTGCTGCTGGAGGCCAGCCGTCTAGACGTGCTACAGCGGGTCAGACTCAACGTCAGCCAGGATGACGTGCTCTACGCACTCAAAGCTGTCAGAGACTGAGGACCACCGGGGGTCTTAGGGTACAAGGGGGAGGATGAGGGTCTTATTGTGGCCCAGAAGAGAACCTGCTCCATCACTACCAGTCAACTTGGTCAGTTTGAATTTCAACAACCAAGATCCCTCTCTAACTACAACTCATCAGGACCACCGTTGGACCACTCAGTCCCACGCCTCAACCACAGCCAATACTACTGTACCACTCAGGACTGGGAATGGGAATCCCACTGACACCTTGTCTGTGTCCACGGTGGGTCTTTTTAGAGGCTCAGTTTGGTTTGATGCCATCTTCTGAGAGGTTTTAGGAATTCTTCTGTTTTAGTATTCTTTTACAAATGCTTTTCATTGTCATTGTTGTCAGCACAGCATTTTTGGAAGCTCTTGAAGGGGAAACTGCAGTGCACATGAACATTTGATGGAGTTCTGTCATAATTCAAGAACACAAATCATGATTTCTATTATATTGGTTTTATGTTTGTTTACTGAAAATTGCCCTTGTTACAAACTTTTGTAAGGATATTTAGATCTGGTTTTAACTCATTGTGTTGATGGGAGGAGAGCTAACCTCCCATCAGTTAGCAATTTGACTTTCCTCTTTATCCTTATTCAAGCATTTTAATGTTGCTCTTGTTGGTTTTAGGATGTTCTTCATTATTATGTGATTATTGTATCTACAAAAGTAATAAAGATATTTAATAACAATGCTTGTATATGAAGGCCTAGTTTTCCATTCTTCATGTAGTCCTGATTACATTACTTGAACAAATTACCTGCACCGGTATTGTTTTCCAGAGGTTAGAATGAAGAAAGCATATTTTGTAGGGATAAGCTAATGATGGACATTTGGAAAGTATTCAGACCCCATAATGAAAAAGTAAATCAGGTTTTTAGAAATGTTTGCTAATTTATTAAAACTGAAATGTCTTATTTAGACCATTTGCTATGACTGTAAATTGAGCTCGGGGGTCTTCTATTTTCATTGATCCTCCTTGATGTTTCTACAACTGGATTGGAGGCCACCTGTGGTAAATTCAATAGATTAAACATGATTTGGAAAGGCACACACCTGTCTAGGTCCCACAGTTTATGTCCCACAGTTGACAGTGCATGCCAGAGCAAAAACCAAGCCATGAGGTCGAAGGAATTGTCCGTAGAGCTCCGAGACAGGATTGTGTTTTGAGGTAATGATCTGGGGAAGGGTACCAAAACATGTCTGCAGCTTTGAAGGTCTCCAAGTGGCCTCCCATCAACTCCAAGTGGCCTACCGACACAGTGGCCTCCCATCATTCTTAAATGGAAGTTTGGATCCACCAAGGCTCTTCCTAGAGCTGGCTGCCTGACCAAACTGAGCAATCGGGGTCAGGGAGGTGACCAAGAACCCGATGGTCACTGACAGAGCTCCAGAGTTTCTCTGTGGAGATGGGAGAACCTTCCAGAAGGCTAACCATCTCTGCAGCACTCCACCAATCAGGCCTTTGTGGTAGAGTGGCCAGACGAAGCCACACTTCAGTAAAAGGCACATGACAGCCCGCTTGGAGTTTGCCAAAAGGCACCTAAAGGACTCAAAAATATTCTCTGGTCTGATGAAACCAAGAGTGAACTCTTCCACCTCTGTCAAGCGTCACGTCTGGAGAAAACCAGGCACCGCTCATCACCTGGCCAATACCAACCCTACGGTGAAGCATGGTGTTGTCGGCATCATGCTGTGGGGATGTTTTTCAGCGGCAGGGACTGGGAGACTAGTCAGGATCAAGGGAAAGATGAATGGACAAAGTACAGCGAGATCCTTGATGAAAACCTGCTCCAGAGCGCTGAGGACCTCAGACTGGGTCGAAGGTTCACCTAACAACAGGACAACGACCCTAAGCACACGGCCAAGACAATGCAGGAGGAGCTTCGGGACATGTCTCAATATCTTTGAGTTGCCCAGCCAGAGCCCGGACTTGAACCTGATCGAACATCTCTGGAGAGACCTGAGAATAGCTGTGCAGTGACGCTCCCCATCCAACCTTAGAGCTTGAGAGGATCTGCAGAGAAGAATGGGAGGACCTCCCCAAATACAGGTGTGCCAAGCTTGTAGCGTCATACCCAAGAAGACTCGAGGCTGTAATCACTGCCAAAGTTGCTTCAACAAAGTACTGAGTAAAGGATCTGAATACTTATGTAAATGTGATATTTCCATTTTTTTATTTTAATACATTTGCAAACATTTCTAAAAACCTGTTTTTGCTTTGTCATTATGGGGTACGGATTGTAAATTGAGGATATTTTTTATTTAAAAAACAAAACCTAAAATTACATACCAAAATCTAACTGCCTGTAGCTCAGGCCCTGAAGCAAGGATGTGCACATTCGTGATACCATTTGAAAGGAAACACTTTGAAGTTTGTGGAAATGTGAAATGAATGTAGGAGAATATAACACATTAGATCTGGTAAAAGATAATACATATTTTTTTTATTTTTTTTGTACTGTCTTTGAAATGCAAGAGAAAGGGCATAATGTATTATTCCAGCCCAGGTGTTATTTAGACTCTGGCCACTAGATGGAAGCACGGTATTTACAAGGTTTTAGAGTGATCCAGTGAAATATTGCATATCTATTCAAAATGTATCAAGACTGCCCAAATGTGCCTAATTGTTTTATTCATACATTTTCAAGTTCATAATTGTGCACTATCCTCAAACAATAGTTATGTTATTTTTTCACTCTAATAACTACTGTAAATTGGACAGTGCTGTTAGATTAACAACATTTTAAACTTCGCCCATATCAGACATGTCTATGTCCTGGGATTTTTTTTTGTTTCTTACAACCTCATGCTAATCACATTAGCCTACGTTAGCTCAACACCGATTCTGAAGAAGTTGTAATCCATTTTAGAATAAGTCTGAAACGTAACAAAATGTGGGAAAATCAAGGGGTCTAAATACTTTCCGAATGCACAATACAGTATATACCTTACAGACAGATATGTGACAAGTTAAATATATATATTTACAGTATATAGTATAACTGTGCAACATATCAATCCATATCTGTTCATCCAGATTTGGCTGCACTTGATATATTATCCAATTAATCATAAAATACATCTTTAATAAGCTGTATGCAAGGACCTGTTTTAGTAGTGATGTAATGGATATTGTTTTGTAACTGTCCAGTTTGTGTGCCCTTGTTGAGCTGTCCCAATCAGGTGTTTACATTAGCTGAGTTTGTTCCCTCCAGGTTGGCATAGAGCTTGCCGGCCCTGCTGCTGTCCTGACAGTCCAGTCTCTCTATAGGCTGCTCGGCCAGCAGCATGTAGGAGCGGTTGAGGATGTCTGTGGTACTGGAGGATGATGGGAAGTTGGAGGAGCAGTGACACCTCATCTGGAGAACCTCATCTTCCCCCAGGCTTCGAGACTCTGCCCCCACCTCCCCGTCATACACATACTTGTTCCCTCGGAGACAGGGGATGACGTCATCCGTGGCCAGGGTCACGTAGTCCTGGCTGAGCTCCAGGGCCAGGGTGGGGAGCCTTTCCTCCTCCCCACCAGCGGAGCCTCGCTCTGGGGAGAGTAGTAAGGAGGACTCACTGGGAAGCTTCCCTCCATCTGGAGCCTCCCTCTCAGACATAATCTCCACCACACAGGCTGGGGTCTCCGCAGAATATTGCTTGATAATGAAGGGAGGGTCCTATGGAGGTAATGCATGTACATACAGAGACTCAGATCCAATGGTTTCCAACACATACACATAAAGATAAACCACATTGAACACACAGTTAAAATGTGACCCCTTCAATTGATCTACCCTACACAAAAATATGAACGCAACATGCAACAATTTCAAAGATTTTACTGAGTTACAGTTCATTTAAGGAAATCAGTCAATAGAAATAAATAAATTAGGGCCTAATCTATGGATTTGACATGAAGGGGCAGAGGCGCAGCAATGGGTGGGCAGGGGCGCAGCCATGGGAGGGCATAGAAATGCTCACTAACAGGGATGTAAACAAATTTGTCCACAACATTTGAGAGAAATAAGCTTTTTGTGCATAAGGAACATTTCTGAGATCTTTTATTTCAGCCCATGAAACATGCTGCGTTTATATTTTTGTTAATTATAGTTCCATAATGTTAATCTACTGTGTACTGCAATCAATTACGTTTTTACCCAAGTCTGGCCGCTGATGTCTGTCAGGAAGCCGTGCAATACTTTGTCAAGATTTGGGACTGGTGGCCACAGATACCGTTTGAGCTTACTGGTGGAAAAAGCATTCAGTACACAACATGTCCATGAATAGGGTGTAAAAGATATGTGTGTTTACGGTAGGTGGTACCCACTGCAGCAGTGTGAAGCAGACTGAAAAAGCATCTTACCTGAGATACCTGGAGAACATTGAGAGGAACACAACTGATAGGATGAGCATCATGAGAGGAATGCAGAGGATGAAGAGGGCCCCTGTTGAGTTCAAATAAAGAACCAGAGTTTGAGAATGACAATAGCCTGCCTGATTAGAAGCGCAGTGACTAATATCTACTATTCATGGGTTGCACCTCTCTGGGCCTACCTGAAGGTCACAGAATACAAAAAGGTTTGAACTATCAACCAGTATCCACCTTCCCATATACAGCAGACATTTTATGTAATCAGATATGGAAAATTATCTCCATACTAGTGTTACTTTACCTATATCTGAAGGTGTGTCCACAGTGAGTGGGGGTGACCAGTCGCTCCAGTAGCCAGCGTAGACTGACCCGTTGGGCCTGGCTCTGACCTGGATAAAGTACTGACTGCCAGTCTGAACGTCTAGACAAGTACTGTTCTCAGGGACCTGCAAGGTCACCAGCTGAAGAGAGAGGACAACAAACAATAACACCAGTGGAGGCTGCTTTGTGGAGGACGGCTCAGTTCAGCCTCCACTGAATTGCACCCAGTTATTGGTTTGTACTGCAAAATACAAACTCATGACAAAACATGTAGTTCCCTGTTTACATATGCAATAAGGACAGAGCCAGGCTTATGGTTTTACCACAGAACAGGTAGGCTCTGTAGGTAGGCTCTGTACTGTACCTTCCAGACGGCCTCCCCTTGAGGCTGGTAGCGGAGCTGGTACATCAGGTGGAGAGACAGAGCTAGTAGGGGTGTGCCCCATCTCAGACGCAGCCTGCCCCCCTCCCACTGCCCCCTCAGCCTCCCTGGAGGGCCTGTTTGAACTGACCGCAACATAGAGAGAGGAGAGAGAGACATAACATGAGTTTTACAGAGATGATTAGTGTACCATCGAGAGCATCCTGACCGGTTGCATCACCACCTGGTATGGTAACTGTTCAGCATCTGACCGTAAGGCACTACAGAGGGTAGTGCGTACAGGCCAGTACGTCACTGGGGCCAAGCTTCCTGACATCCAGGACCTATATACTAGGTGTGTGTACAAATTACCTCAACTAACCTGTACCCCCGCACATTGACTCGGTACCGGTAACCCCTGTATATAGCGTTATTGATATTTTATTGTGTTACTTTTTATTTATTTTTTTACTTTAGTTCATTTGGTCAATATTATTTAAACTCTTCTTGAACTGCACTGTTGGTTAAGGGCTTGTAAGTAAGCATTTCACGGTTGTAGTTGTAGTTGTACAAGTTGTATTCGGTGCATGTGACAAATAAAGTTTGATTTGATTTATTTGATGTACATAATACAGATTGTATTGTTACAGATTTACACAACCGTTCAAAAGTTTGGTGTCACTTACAAATGTCCTTGTTTTTGAAAGAAAAGCTTTTTTTTTTGTCTGTTGAAATAACATCAAATTGATCAGAAATACAGTGTAGACATTGTTAATGTTGTAAATGACTATTGTAGCTGGAAACGAGTTGCAGAGTTACAAAGAAAAAGCCATATCTCAGACGGGCCAATCAAAAGAAAAGATTTAGATGGGCAAAAGAAAACAGACACTGGACAGAGGAACTCTGCCTAGAAGGCCAGCATCCCGGAGTCGCCTCTTCACTGTTGACGTTGAGACTGGTGTTTGTGGGTACTATTTAAAGAAGCTGCCAGTTGAGGACTTGTGAGGCATCTGTTTCTCAAACTAGACACTCTAATGTACTTGTCCTCTTGCTCAGTTGTGCACCGGGTCCTCCCACTCCTCTTTCTATTCTTGTTAGAACCAGTTTGAGCTGTTCTGTGAAGGGAGTAGTACACAGCATTGTATGAGATCTTCCGTTTCTTGGCAATTTCTCGCATGGAATAGACTTCATTTTTCCGAACAAGAATAGACTGACGAGTTTCAGAAGAAAGTTCTTTGTTTCTGGCCATTTTGAGCCTGTAATCGAACCCGCAAATGCTGATGATCCAGATACTCAACTAGTCTAAAGAAGGCCCGTTTTATTGCTTCTTTAATCAGGACAACAGTTTTCAGCTGTGCTAACATAATTACAAAAGGGTTTTCTAATGATTGATTAGCCTTTTAAAATTATAAACTTCGATTAGATAACACAACGTGCCATTGGAACACAGGAGTGATGGTTGCTGACAATGGGCTGTACGCCTATGTAGATATTCCACTAAAATGCAGCCGTTTCCAGCTACAATAGTCATTTACAACATTAACAATGTCTACACTATATTTCTGATCAATTTGATGTTATTTTAATGGGGGAAAAAGGGTGATTTTCTTTCAAAAACAAGGACATTTCTAAGTGACCCCAAACTTTTGAACGGTAGTGTATGTCAACAAGGATTCTTCAAAGATTAAGAAAAATGCATGCTAGGCTCCACCTCTTTCCATTTGTTTAACTCTTAATGGCAATGTAGTATACCGGTAGTCTCCTTTTTTGACTGAAAGGAATCGTTCACAGCTGTCAAGGCATCTATTATCAGTGTGACTCACTGCTGTTGTTGAGTCTGAAGGGTTCAGTGTAGAAGGTCCGTTTGAGAGAACCAGGACCAGTACTGAGTTTAACCAGTATCTCGCTGGACTCCGCTCCATGGAAACGGCAGTGGTAGGAGGCCTTCTCATTCTGCAGACACTTTCTCCAGCCCTCCCGTTTACTGCAGAGATTACACAACCAAAGGTTTAATGATACATAATCATCAAGTATGTTTTACAATGCAGTATGAGCTTTGCCTTCATTTATGTCTCACTGTGCAACGTTTTGCTGTAATCATGTAGAGTAGCGTGTTTGTTGAGGTCATTTGTATGTTAACAGCTACCTGGGTCGCAGCTTGTAGTTTAAGGTGTAGGTAGCATCTCTGTAGGACTGCCCATTCCATTGGCAGGTGATGTTTTGCAGGTCAGAGGTATGGCACAACAATGAGATATCAGCTGGAAGACAGTGGTAGTAAACTCCATCACTCTGACAGTGCTGTCAGTAAACAACATCATCTGAATGTATTCAACTGAAATGTGTCTTCCGCATTTAAGCCAACCCTCTGAATCAGAGAGGTGCAGGGGGCCGCCTTAATCTACATCCACGTCTTTGAAGCACGGTCGAATAGTGGGCTAACTGCCTTCCTCAGGGGCAGAACGTCAGATGTTTACCTTGTCAGCTCGGGGATTCAATCCAGCAACCTTTCGGATACTGGCCCAACACTCCTACCCGCCGGGCTACCTGCCGCCACACATGTGCACTGTTGTCTTTATACGTCTTTAGCCTATACTCAGTAGTTCACCCACCTGCGCTCTGAGGTACCATGGCAGTGATGGGGAGCGACCAGTCGCTCCAGTGACCGCTGGTCTCTGTCTCACTGTAGCCATTGGGTTTGACCCTTAGCTGGACGCTGACCACCTCCCCTGGCAGCAGAGAAACCAGGCTGTGAATGGGGGACCTCATGGACTTTATCTGGAGACAGAGAGGGAAGAAATATCACAGGAAGTCTACAGCAGCAGCACAGTGAATGGAATTTGAGTGACGACGTTCTTGCACAAAATGGACGCCCTGTAGCCTTCCATCAAGGTGGGTACTAATAGTGAATGTCCCAGTCATGGTAGATTTTTTACCAAACACTTTATCTGTCTTTTTCCCCTTGCAGTGAGTCTGACTGGATGAATTAGTGTTGATTTTGTGTTTCTGAGTTTCAGTACCAGTTCTGTCCTCTCCCTCAGTCCCTGGGAAGAATAACGCATCCCATAATGCACGTTGTTCTCCCAATCTCTTGGTGCGTGCCAAGCCACCTGGAACTGCCCAGCCTGCCCTGTCGGGTGAAGGGATACATTCACAGGGGGTTCCAGGAGACCTGAGAGAGAGAGAGAGAGAGAGAGAGAGAGAGAGAGAGAGAGAGAGAGAGAGAGAGAGAGAGAGAGAGAGAGAGAGAGAGAGAGAGAGAGAGAGACGGGGAGGATGAGCTTTAGATTTAAAACTTCTAAAATCCTCTCTCTCTCTCTCTCTCTCTCGCTCTCTCTCTCTCTCTCTCACCCTGGTCCTCAACGCTGATGGTGCGTGTGAAGAGTGTGTAGTTGGAGCTGCTCTCCACCACTCTGATGTGTGTGAGCGTGAACAGGAAGACGTCAGAGCAAGGGAAGAAGCAGATGTGGAGAACCTTCCCCTCCTCCTCTTCCTCCCCCTTCTCTGTCCTCTGGAGAGTCAGTTTACACCGCTTCTCCTTTTCCTCACTGATCAGGGGCAGAGGAAACATGACTGGTGTCAGTGCCTGGCAGTACAGAGTGTATGTCAACTGTTCACTTCAACTGTAATACATGTTCGTGTATCTTCTGAAAATATTGACATTTTATAATTTACCAGAATTCATTGAACATACTTATCATTCCTGTAGAAGAAGTCATAAGCTGTGTTGCCTGGTGTCTCCCAGAAACAGGTGAAGTCATACTGTGTCCTGGTAAAACACTTTGGATCTGCATCACCAGCCAACAACAACACATCTGTATGGGAAATAATATAATTTATTGCAGTTTTGAAATAAAAATTTTGAATTCTGTAATTTATTATTGTTTTATAATACTGTAACAAATATTATTTTGCCATTTAGTAGATGCTTTAATCCAGAGTGAGTTACAGTAATGAGTGCATACATTTTCTTACTTTTTGTTGTAAAAACAGGCATAAATCACCAATACTGCACAACGAGAGAGAAGTTCAGCTGAGAGACGAATAACAATGTTGCCTTGTTTTGTCTAGGCATAACACTATTCCAGATGACTATTGTTGTCAATTCATTGTGTTAAAAAACAAACTGGTGGTCCAATGTCCTACCTTTCTTTGACAGGTGAGGGACAGCCTCATCTACAAGCCCATGCCCCAGTACGTTCACCCAGCCTGCTATGATCCAGAGCCAGACACAGAGAACCCTCGAGGTGAGATGGAGATCCATGACATCCACAGACAGGTGGCAGGTGTGTCCCATCCACAGACAGGCGTGTTTGATCTACCCCATCGCTGCCCCAAGCTCTATGTCTGAGAGTGGCAAGGTGTTTGTGAGTGTCTGTCAGCATAGCATTGGGGTCTGGGGTGGAGGGGGATTGTCCTGATGAGGGGAGGCTCTATCTGACAGGTCCTCGTTCTACAGGAAGTGGGTGTTGTGTGGTTTGAGCCAACCCACATGGTGGTACAAGGGAGAGTGCATACATTCAATACAAACCTCTTTCACACTATAAGCCATCACAGATACTCTCTGGTCTCTCAAAAACATAAACAAATGTATGTTCAAATTGAAATCTTTGAACATGTCATTCTTTATTCAGGGTCTGCAGTAACAGTCAGTTATATGAAGCATATAGCAACACATTATGACCACAATTCAGCAACTATCTCTTCCAACTAATCTACTAGTCAGTAGATCGGAGACAGCCAGGCCCTTGGGGCCAGACAGAGCATTGCCTCACAGAGATACTGTAGATAGAGGTGCTTCTACAGAAGCATCCTTCATCAGTTCCTCTTTAACTTGGGCGGCAGGTAGCCTAACGGTTAAGAGCAGGTAGCCTAACGGTTAAGAGCAGGTAGCCTAACGGTTAAGAGCAGGTAGCCTAACGGTTAAGCGCAGGTAGCCTAACGGTTAAGCGCAGGTAGCCTAACGGTTAAGAGCAGGTAGCCTAACGGTTAAGAGCAGGTAGCCTAACGGTTAAGAGCAGGTAGCCTAACGGTTAAGCGCAGGTAGCCTAACAGTTAAGCGCAGGTAGCCTAACGGTTAAGCGCAGGTAGCCTAACGGTTAAGAGCAGGTAGCCTAACGGTTAAGAGCAGGTAGCCTAACGGTTAAGAGCAGGTAGCCTAACGGTTAAGCGCAGGTAGCCTAACGGTTAAGCGCAGGTAGCCTAACGGTTAAGCGCAGGTAGCCTAACGGTTAAGAGCAGGTAGCCTAACGGTTAAGAGCAGGTATCATAACGGTTAAGAGCAGGTAGCCTAACGGTTAAGCGCAGGTAGCCTAACGGTTAAGAGCAGGTAGCCTAACGGTTAAGAGCATTGGGCCTAGTAACCGAATTCCCGAGCTGTCAAGGTGGAAAAATCTTCAGTTTTTCCCTTGAGCAAGGCAGTTAACCCCCAACAACAACTGCTCTCCGAGCCCCCGTGGACGTCAATTAAGGCAGCCCTCCACACCTCTCTGATTCAGAGGGGTTGGGTTAAATGCAGAAGACACATTTCGGTTGAATGCTTTCAGTTGTGCAACTGACTAGGTTTCCCCCTTTCCCTTATCAGGGATCTAATGTGTAGTAATTCAAAGGGGCATCTGGGTAGATAGTAGAATACAGCTTGGCACACTGTATGTTTTAACATATTATGTGTATGACATTTAGCAGACACTTTTCCAAAGCAACATACATTTCTACGTATGGGTGGACCTGGGAATCGAACCCACAATTCTACTGTTGCAATCGATATGCTCTGTCAACTGAGCCATACAGGACCAGTTTGTTATAATGTAGGTTCCGACATGGCCAGTTTGTTATAATGTAGGTTCAGACAGGACCAGTTTGTTATATTGTAGGTTCAGACAGGACCAGTTTGTTATATTGTAGGTTCAGACAGGACCAGTTTGTTATATTGTAGGTTCAGACAGGACCAGTTTGTTATAATGTAGGTTCAGACATGGCCAGTTTGTTATATTGTAGGTTCAGACAGGACCAGTTTGTTATAATGTAGGTTCAGACAGGACCAGTTTGTTATATTGTAGGTTCAGACAGGACCAGTCTGTTATAATGTAGGTTCATACAGGACCAGTTTGTTATATTGTAGGTTCAGACAGGACCAGTTTGTTATATTGTAGGTTCAGACAGGACCAGTTTGTTATAATGTAGGTTCAGACAGGACCAGTGTGTTATATTGTCGGTTCAGACAGGACCAGTGTGTTATAATTTAGGTTCAGACAGGACCAGTTTGTTATATTGTAGGTTCAGACAGGACCAGTGTGTTATAATTTAGGTTCAGACAGGACCAGTGTGTTATAATTTAGGTTCAGACAGGACCAGTTTGTTATAATGCAGGTTCAGACAGGACCAGTTTGTTATAATGCAGGTTCAGACAGGACCAGTTTGTTATAATGCCGATTCAGACAGGACCAGTTTGTTATAATGTAGGTTCAGACAGGACCAGTGTGTTATATTGTCGGTTCAGACAGGACCAGTTTGTTATAATGTAGATTCAGACAGCGCCAGTTTGTTATAATGTAGATTCAGACAGGACCAGTTTGTTATATTGTAGGTTCAGACAGGACCAGTTTGTTATATTGTAGATTCAGACAGGACCAGTTTGTTATATTGTAGGTTCAGACAGGACCAGTTTGTTATATTGTAGGTTCAGACAGGACCAGTTTGTTATATTGTAGATTCAGACAGGACCAGTGTGTTATAATTTAGGTTCAGACAGGATCAGTTCGTTATAATGTAGGTTCAGACAGGACCAGTGTGTTATATTGTAGGCTCAGACAGGACCAGTTTGTTATAATGTAGGTTCAGACAGGACCAGTTTGTTATATTGTAGGTTCAGACAGGACCAGTTTGTTATAATGTAGGTTCAGACAGGACCAGTTCGTTATAATGTAGGTTCAGACAGGACCAGTTTGTTATAATGTAGATTCAGACAGGACCAGTTTGTTATATTGTGGGTTCAGACAGGACCAGTTTGTTATAATTTAGGTTCAGACAGGACCAGTTTGTTATAATTTAGGTTCAGACAGGACCAGTTTGTTATAATGTAGATTCAGACAGGACCAGTTTGTTATAATGTAGATTCAGACAGGACCAGTTTGTTATAATTTAGGTTCAGACAGGACCAGTTTGTTATCGTGTAGGTTCATGCCTTTATGTTTATACATAGATGTGTACAAGTAGTGTGTGTGTGTGTGTGTGTGTGTGTGTGTGTGTGTGTGTGTGTGTGTGTGTGTGTGTGTTCGGGTGTCAGGAAGCTGAGCTCAGCAGGGCTCTGCGTGCCAGTCCTCAGTCCTAGCCTGTGGCTGGTGTCCTGGTGTCAGCAGCAGGAGGAAATCCTCTGACAGATCAGCTTTCTGCAGCAGGGAAGAGGCCAGGCCACAGGGTGGGTGTGTGTGTGTGTGTGTGTGTGTGTGTGTGTGTGTGTGTGTGTGTGTGTGTGTGTGTGTGTGTGTGCGTGTGCGTGTGCGTGTGCGTGTGTGTTGACAGAGCAGCTCTCTGAAGCAGGGAAGAGGCCAGGTCCCTGTCAACCTCAGGCCCCACTGAGCCTAGGCTGCGGTTAATCCCTAACACCCCAACACGCTGACATCCAGAGGGATAAAAGTAGGTCACCATGAGTAAAAAAACATCACTTCATTTGACCTCACACCTCCCAGGACTCAGTGGCAAAACAGTGGCAACAGAGCAGTGCAGTATCGCTGGGTTAGATATAACACGGGAAAAAAGTAAAATTTGCTACTTTAGATTCACAGCTCAAGTTACTTATTACGTGCCTCTGTGTGATCAAGAAAACAAAACCTATTTTCTCAGAGTAGATGGATACACAATTCAAAGAGATGCAGGTAGCATACAGTATGTCACAAAGGTAAACAGGTGGTCTGTGTATATGATTTATACTAAACTTTTACAAAAGGAGGATATATTCTGTAAGTACACTTTAAGAGGAAGGAAAGACAGTAAAAAGCACAGCGGTTACATTCTCATGATATACTGTACTACCATTTTATTTACCGTTATTTTACCAGGTACGTTGACTGAACACATTCTCATTTACAGCAACGACCTGGGGAATAGCTACAGGGGAGAGGAGATGAATGAGCCAATTGGAAGCTGGGGATGATTAGGAGGCCATGATGGTTTGAGGGCCTGATTGGGAATTTAGCCAGAACACCGGGGTTAACACCCCTACTCTTACAAAAAGTGCCATGGGATCTTTAGTGACCACAGAGAGTCAGGACACCCGTTTAACGTCCCATCCGAAAGACGGGAAATAAGTGAATATACACATGAATATACATGTTTCTGGTTCAAGTGCTACATTGTATGTTTTCTCCCCAGCCGGATCCATCTTAATCCATCTCAGAATGAACAGCAGACTCCACGTGTGTCCATGTGTCCATAAAAAAGTATTCTCTCCATTTGGACGGAGGAAAGGTCATAGGGCACCCCACATACACTGTCAGTGTAGTATCATGTGACTGGAAGTGTAGTATCATGTGACTGGCAGTGTAGTATCATGTGACTGGCAGTGTAGTATCATGTGACTCTGTCAGTGTAGTATCATGTGACTGTCAGTGTAGTATCATGTGACTCTGTCAGTGTAGTATCATGTGACTCTCAGTGTAGTATCATGTGACTGTCAGTTTAGTATCATGTGACTCTGTCAGTGTAGTATCATGTGACTATGTCAGTGTAGTATCATGTGACTGTGTCAGTGTAGTATCATGTGACTGTCAGTGTAGTATCATGTGACTCTGGCAGTGTAGTATCATGTGACTCTGGCAGTGTAGTATCATGTGACTGTCAGTGTAGTATCATGTGACTCTGTCACTGTAGTATCATGTGACTCTGTCACTGTAGTATCATGTGACTCTGGCACTGTAGTGTCATGTGACTGTCAGTGTAGTATCATGTGACTGTCAGTGTAGTATCATGTGACTCTGGCAGTGTAGTATCATGTGACTCTGTCAGTGTAGTATCATGTGACTCTGGCAGTGTAGTATCATGTAACTGTCAGTGTAGTATCATGTGACTCTGGCAGTGTAGTATCATGTAACTGTCAGTGTAGTATCATGTGACTCTGGCAGTGTAGTATCATGTAACTGTCAGTGTAGTATCATGTAACTGTCAGTGTAGTATCATGTGACTGGCAGTGTAGTATCATGTGACTGTCAGTGTAGTATCATGTGACTCTGTCAGTGTAGTATCATGTAACTGTCAGTGTAGTATCATGTGACTGTCAGTGTAGTATCATGTGACTGTCAGTGTAGTATCATGTGACTGTCAGTGTAGTATCATGTGACTGTCAGTGTAGTATCATGTAACTGTCAGTGTAGTATCATGTGACTGTCAGTGTAGTATCATGTGATTCTGGTAGTGTAGTATCATGTAACTGTCAGTGTAGTATCATGTGACTGTCAGTGTAGTATCATGTGATTCTGGTAGTGTAGTATCATGTGATATAGCACCTTCCTCTTCCAAACTTTCCTTCAAACAAGCACAGAGGTGTGTCCCAAGTCCAGTGTTACAACTTCCAAACCAATCCCAACCAGTCCCCCCATCAGACCTCGACAGTGTCCTTTCACAGTCCTCCCTCTATAGCCTAGTGGTCCGGGTGGATCGTCTGTTGTTCCACCGGTCCCCACGTTGGGCCGCAGCAGGGGGGCGGCAGTAACGCGGTGCCCAGCCTCGGGGCCTCTCCTGTGGGCTACGAGACCTGTCGGGGTCTGGGGGGGCTGGAAGTCAGGCCTCCTCGGCCGTGGCGTCTATCCCAGCATAGGTGAAGTTCTCGAAGAGCGCCATGTTCACGTAGGCCTGGGATGGCATGTAAGGAGAGGAGTAGTTAGATAGTAGAGTGATTTAGAAAATTACAGGTGAGGAATTAATTCAGTAAAGAGGAGGAATTGTATGTAACCAGGACTAGGGATCTCCAAATCAGGAGTTAATAAGCAGGAAATACTGAATCCTCCAACCAGGATTTGGAAAAACCAGGGAATTTATTGAAAGTTCCTGGAATTTTGCAACCCTAACCAGGATCTTCTGTGCCAACTCCTGCAAGACAACACAAACAAGTCTGGGACCAGGCTACCTCTGTACCTTATGGGATAGGTCAGGTTGCTAGCAGATTGAAAATATGAGTCCTAAGTGAAACTGTAAGTTACAGTCTCCTTACCTTCCTGGCCTCCTGCATTCTGTTGAGCTGTACAGAGATCTGGGAGAACGGAGGTCTCTCATAGGGCCGGTCTCTCCAGCACTGTCTCATCAACTCATACCTGGATTTAAAAAAAACTATTAACCAATTATAAAACCTACAACAAACTATAATAACCAGCTATAATGGTGCACACAGTCTCTGTCTGTGTCTGTGTCTCTCTCTGTCTGTGACTGTGTCTCTCTCTGTCTGTGTCTGTGTCTCTCTCTGTCTGTGTCTGTCTCTGTGTCTCTCTCTGTCTGTGTTGGTGTCTCTCTCTGTCTGTGTCTCTCTCTGTCTGTGTCTGTGTCTGTCTGTGTCTGTGTCTCTCTCTCTCTGTCTGTGTCTGTGTCTCTCTCTGTCTGTGTCTCTGTCTCTCTGTCTTTGTCTGTGTCTCTCTATGTCTTTGTCTGTGTCTCTCTGTGTCTGTGACTATCTCTGTCTGTGTCTGTGTCTGTCTGTGTCTGTGTCTCTCTCTGTCTGTGACTGTGTCTCTCTCTGTCTGTGTCTGTGTCTCTGTCTGTGTCTCTCTCTGTCTGTGTCTGTGTCTCTCTCTGTCTGTGTCTGTGTCTCTCTCTGTCTGTGTCTGTGTCTCTGTCTGTCTGTGTCTGTGTCTCTCTCTGTCTGTGTTGGTGTCTCTCTCTGTCTGTGTCTCTCTCGGTCTGTGTCTGTGTCTCTCTCTGTCTGTGTCGGTGTCTCTCTCTGTCTGTGTCGGTGTCTCTCTCTGTCTGTGTCTGTGTCTCTCTCTGTCTGTGTCTCTCTCTGTCTGTGTCTGTGTCTCTCTCTGTCTCTGTCTGTGTCTCTCTCTGTCCGTGTCTGTGTCTCTTTCTGTGTCTCTCTCTTTCTGTGTCGGTGTCTCTCTCTGTCTGTGTCTGGGTCTCTTCTCTGTCTGTGTCTCTCTCTGTCTGTGTCTGTATCTCTCTCTGTCTGTGTCTCTGTCTATGGCTGTGTCCATCTCTGTCTCTGTCTGTGTCTGTGTCTCTCTCTGCCTGTGTCTGTGTCTCTCTATGTCTGTGTCTCTCTATGTTTGTGTCTCTCTCTGTCTGTGTCTCTCTTTGTCTGTGCCTGTGCCTCTGTCTGTGTCTCTCTGTCTGTGTCTGTGTCTCTCTCTGTCTGTGTCTCTGTCTCTCTGTCTTTGTCTGTGTCTCTCTATGTCTTTGTCTGTGTCTCTCTCTGTCTGTGTCTGTGACTATCTCTGTCTGTGTCTCTCTCTGTCTTTGTCTGTGTCTCTCTCTGTCTGTGTCTGTGTCTCTATCTGTCTGTGTCTCTCTGTCTTTGTCTGTGTCTCTCTCTGTCTGTGTCTGTGTCTCTATCTGTCTGTGTCTCTCTGTCTTTGTCTGTGTCTCTCTCTGTCTGTGTCTGTGTCTCTCTCTGTCTGCATCTGTGTCTCTCTCTGTCTGTGTCTCTCTCTGTCGGTGTCTGTGTCTGTATGTGTCTGTGTCTCTCTCTGTCTGTGTTGTGTCTCTCTCTGTCTGTGTCGGTGTCTCTCTCTGTCTGTGTCTCTCTCTGTCTGTGTCGGTGTCTCTCTCTGTCTGTGTCTCACTCACTCACTCACTCACTCACTTCTCACTCACTCACTCACTCACTCACTCACTCACTCACTCACTCACTCACTCACTCACTCACTCTCACACACACATGTATGCACGCACACACAGTTCCAAGCCCAGGTCATTGCTTACACTTCGTCGTCACAATTCCTGGGCTGTTCCATCCTGTAGCCCTGAGGGAGCTTCTCGTAAAGCTCGGCACAGGTCATCCCACAGTAAGGAGTACCACCTGGTAGACAAAGAGAGAGAACAGGGGGACGGATTAACTTTTACAACCATACACTGACACGGGGCACTGACACAGGGCACTGACACTGGGCATGGACTGATGTCTGTCAGTCATAGTCTTGGTCAAAATCCTCATCATCATCATCACCACCACCACCACCACCACCATCATCATCATCATCATCATCATCATCATCATCATCATCATCATCATCATCATCATCATCATCACCACCATCTTCATCATCATCATCATTCCATCATCATCATCATCACCACCATCTTCATCATCATCATCATCATCACCATCATCATCATCACCATCATCACCATCATCACCCAACCATCCCCATCATCATTCCATCATCATCATCATCATCATCATCCCCACCATCTTCATCATCATCATCATCATCATCACCATCATCATCATCATCATCACCATCATCACCATCATCACCCAGCCATCACCATCATCATCACCACCATCTTCATCATCATCATCACCACCATCATCATCATCACCATCATCATTCCTCACAAGAGGGGTTGTTTTGCTCAGACTTTTATGACATAATATTTCCTAGAGTGATGGACGATGTTCTTTCTGTGTATTCTTAAGTTGTTTATTCAGCCCCTCCCCCATTCTCTCTGTGGTACATTTACAGTATGATGTGAAAGCTGTGGTGGAAATACTCTCTCAGGATAACCGGAGGGGTTTTGACTATTTTATTTTGGGTGCCCACATGGCTGGGAATATATGCCAATAGTATTTCTCACCTGAAAATATGAATAGAGTTCACACTTTACATTCACTTGACGTCAACTTACCTAAACTCACTATCTCCCATAGAAGTACACCGAAAGACCATCTGAGAAAGAGAGAGAGAGAAGGACGATGAGGAAAGGTGGAGAAGTAAAGGCCATTGAACAGTTAGAGGGACATTATAATTCCATCCATTAAACAGGGTAATTAGAGGTTTTATTTTGACTTGCCAATGTGAACTAACAAGATAATGTAGCCTACCCACTGCAAGTTGAACAGTTAACTGTCAGTCATTCTGTAGAAATACAATATGACTCTGCTTCAGGTTATCTCTCTCTCTCTTTCTCTCTCTCAATTCAATTCAATTCAAAGGGCTTTATTGGTATGGGAAACAAATGTTTACATTGCCAAAGCAAGTGAAATTGATAAACAAAAGTGAAATAAACAATAAAAGTGGACAGTAAATATTACATTCACACAAGTTCCAAAAGAATAAAGAAATTTCAAATGTCATGTTATGTCTATATATTCTCTCTCTCTCTCTCGTAAAGACAGAGTAACGGTCTGGTTATCTTTTCTTATGTTCTGTGTGCCTTAGCTCACACACACGCGCACGCGCACACACACACAGCTCATTTACAACTTGTTTACTACAGAAACGTCTCTCTTCTCTGCTAACCTAACCAACTCTTTTTCGTTTCCCTTCCTGTAGCTGTCCTAGGGCCTTCCAGTCAGTTCTGAGGTGGGTATAAATAGTGTGTGTTTGACAGGCTCTGTGTGGTAGTGAGACCATCCACTGGCTCTATGTTCCCTAGGGCTTCCTGGGTTGTTATCAGTTCCTCTGCCCTAAGTTATCAGTTCACCATTGACTGGGGCGGTGGGGGGCGAACATGATTTGTTGTTTTGGACAGCAGGGTAGAGAGATAGACCGGGATCATGTGACTGCTGGCATCGTATTATCTTCCACCCGTTACTGGAAGACATGGTATAATTGTCTAAATAAAGCCACGATTTGTTCTAGTTGAACTATGAATTTCCCAGACAGATACTCACACGTCACTCTTGGTGGTGTACACACTGTAGTTTAGGGACTCTATCGCCATCCAACGCACAGGCAACCTCCCCTGTAATGCAAAGAGAAAAGGTCAAGACATCGTACAGTTCAGTCCTCCTATGCAGTTACTTCCCTCTTCAGTTCCTTCCACTAATTTCACAGTCTTATTTATCATCTGTACTCATTTTGGGGAATCATTACAGACTAGTACACTGGCTATTGTTTGATAATGCACATTGCTGTTTGCGACTGAGCACCCACCATGGTCTTCTTGACATAGACCTCCTCTCCTCTGGACAGACCGAAGTCTGCTATCTTAGCGACCAGGTTGTCTCCCACTAGAACGTTCCTCGCTGCCAGATCTCTGTGGATGAACTAGAGAGAGCGAGAGCGAGAGCGAGAGCGAGAGCGAGAGAGAGAGAGAGAGAGAGAGAGAGAGAGAGAGAGAGAGAGAGAGAGAGAGAGAGAGAGAGAGAGAGCGAGAGCGAGAGAGAGAGGATGAAGATAACATCTGGGAATTATATAATTGAAAATGTATGTTGAGAGGAAAACTACATAAACGAAGATTCTCTGTCACATTTATCAATCATCATTTGTGTATTGAAGCACAGCTGTAAAACAATGAACTAAAAGTATGCTGTCAAACTTGGATACGAACCACATAGAACTGGCAACTCCCCTCCCAACACAGGGACACATCTTTAGAGTTCACAGAGACATCTGTGTATATACCATACCTGTTTGTCACTAAGGTAGTGCATGCCAGTTGCCACGTCGACGGCGAACTGCAGCAGTTGTTGTGAGGTGAGGGTGGATGCGGTGCCATGCTCCTTGGCAAAGGCAGGGTCTGTCTCCAGGACTCTGCTCTTACGCAGAAAGTCAAGCAGGTTACCATAGGGGGCGTACTCAATGGCAATGTACAGGTACCCTACACAGGTAGAGAGAGGCAGTTAGGGGAAAGTGAAGGAATTTTATGATTTACTTGTACACTTTATGGAGAAGGTTGCTAAGGGAGATACCATATGCATAAAAGTTAGCCATGGAAAGGTAGGAAGGCATTAACTGAGTATCATAATGTAGCCATATAAATTTAATTCTAGTTCTGTGTTGTAATCATCATTATATCAAGAGAGAGAGAGTGAGAGTCAGAGAGTGAGAGTCAGAGAGAGAGAGAGAGAGAGAGAGAGAAAGAGAACCAGCATTAACCAGCCATTCTGGTTTCTCTCTCAGGGCTACTTGAGAACCAGTAGGATTGTGAAACACAGTGGTTTGGTAGGATGTATTTTTCTCGTGGTTGAGTTGTTTTTGTAATCTCCCTCTAAAGTACAAAGAGTAACAGGCAATTCAATTATGTCCCAAAACCATCAGATGTGGTATGGAAATTGAAATGTCATGCTCAGAGCTTGGTCCCAAGATTCTGTATCACACAGATAGATATGCAGCAGCGGAACCGTTTGCTGATGTGGCATATGGACAAGCAAAACAAATCTGATAGTGCAAATGCTTCTTGCAGATAGACAGGGTTTCTTTGGGTTGGACGACACACAGTCATGTCCAGGTGCACATCAGAGGATCTGTATGCATCCGGATAACTCAGGATATTAAAACCACTTCATGCCCTGCATGTTGGGCTCAGGCAACTAAGCAGTATGCAATCAGTACTGAACAAATACAAAGTTGACCTGTAAACCATTTACAGTTTACACAGCTTGACATCTTAAAATCCCTATACACATGCTATAGCAAAACATAAAATAATACAGACTTATTTCTTTCAACTTTCTTCAAAACTCATATTTAAAAGTATTTACTTGAAGAGGGACGTGTTATATTACGGCCAGCAGTATTATTATAGCGTCAATTAAAAGCATGTAATTCCCCCACCCTGACCAGTAGGTGGGAGACTCACCCCTGTTTTCACAGGCTCCTATGAGGTTGATGATGTTGGGATGCTGGCCCAGTTTACACAATACCTCCAGCTCTCCTGCAAAGTCCCGGTGGTCATTCTCAGAGGCAAACTCTGCTCAAAACGAAACACAGCAAACATAGCAAGTTACAAACAGGTACAGAGAAAGAAGCTTGTTCAATTTGACCCCTGGCTTGTTGTCAGAGGTTTTAGTGTGTGTGTGTCTTTGTGTGTCTGTGTGTGTCTGTTTTAGTGTGTGTGCCTGTGTGTGTTTGTGTGTGTCTGTTTTGGTGTGTGTGCCTGTGTGTGTCTGTGTGTGTCTGTTTTGGTGTGTGTGCCTGTGTGTGTCTGTGTGTGTCTGTTTTGGTGTGTGTGCCTGTGTGTGTTTGTGTGTGTCTGTTTTGGTGTGTGTGCCTGTGTGTGTTTGTGTGTGTCTGTTTTGGTGTGTGTGCCTGTGTGTGTTTGTGTGGTACCTACTACCTTTCAGCATCTTGATAGCAGCGCTCATCTTGGCCCCATCCTTCTTGATCATGGCCTTGATGACCTGGCCGAAGTTGCCCTCTCCGATGACGTCCTCGAACTTGATGTCATCCCACTCCAGGATGGGGTAGGTGAGGGACTCGGCGGCAGGCTTTGGTCTCCTCGTCAGGGTCAGGGTCCCAGAGTTAAACTGCAGGATGGTCTCCTCTCCCTACGGGTTGCAATGATTCATTTCATTCATTTTTAACCAGTCAAAGTATAAAAATTGTATATATAGAGAGGTTTCTAATAATATGTTGCGATGTATAATATAGTGTAAAAAGTGGATATATAAACTGTACAAAACATTAAGAACACCTGCTTTCCACAGTATAATGGCCGGGTGAGTCCAGGTGAACTATATGATCCCTTATTGATGTCACCTGTTAAATCCACTTCAATCAGTGTATATGAAGGGGAGGAGACAGGTTAAAAAGAAGGATTTTCAAGCCTTGAAACAATTGAGACATGGTTGGTGTATGTGTGGCATTCAGAGGGTGAATGGGCAAGACAAAAGATTTAAGTGCTTTTGAACGGGATATGTTAGTAGGTGCCAGGCGCACTGGTTTGAGTGTGTCAAGAACTGCAACACTGCTGGGTTTTCACACTCAACAGTTTCCTGTGTATCAAGAATGGTCCACCACCCAAAGGACTTCCAGCAAACTTGACACAACTGTGGGAAGCAATGCCAACATTGTCCAGCATCCCTGTGAAACGCTTTTGACACTTTGAAGAATCCATACCCCAATGAATGGAGTCTGTTCTGAGGGCAAGAGGGGGTGCAACTCAATATTAGGAAGGTGTTCTTAATGTTTGGTACACTCAGTGTATATTTAGTGAACTAGTTAATGACTGTGGTGTGCCGTGTCTCTCTCTCTCACTCTGTCTCTCACCGATCCAGACTGGTAGGTGAAGCTGCGTCTGCGGTTGAGCAGGGTCTTGCGGATGCAGAAGAGGGCCAGCAGGGCCAGCAGGATGGTGACACAGGTGACCGTCACAGACCCCACTACCGCCACCACCAGCTGGTAGCCCTCGCTGCCTGGACGCCTGCCCACACCCTGGGTGGTTGGAGTGAAGTCCTGGAAGCCTGAAAGGGGAGGAGGAGAGGAGGAGATGAGGAGGTGAGGAGGAGGAGAGATGAGATGAGGAGAGGAGGTGAGGAGGAGATGAGGAGAGGAGGTGAGGAGAAGATGAGGAGGTGATGAGGAGGCGAGGAGGAGATGAGGAGGTGTGCAGTGAGAATCACCTGGGCATCTCCTATTTCTTATGTACAATAGGCTAAGTATCCTTAGTATTAGGCTAAGTATCCTTAGTATTAGGCTAAGTATCTCTCTCTCTCTCTCTCTCTCTCTCTCTCTCTCTCTCTCTCTCTCTCTCTCTCTCTCTCTCTCTCTCTCTCTCTCTCTCTCTCTCTCTCTCTCTCTCTCTCTCTCTCTCTCTCTCTCTCTCTCTCTCTCTCTCTCTCTCTCTCTCTCTCTCTCTCTCTCTCTCTCTCTCTCTCTCATTCATTTGGCAGAGTGGTGTAATCGATCTCTCACCATCTCCCTGGGTCCTGGCATGGACCATCTTGCTCCACTCTCCCGGTACTTTAGAGAAGGCTCTCACTCTGAACTGGTAGAGAGTACTCCCGTTAAGTGCAGTCACGTCTTTAACCGTCTTGTTGCCATCGTCAGTATCTACCCAGGGGTGCAGGCTGCCCTGACCCACTGGCTGGTACTCTATGATGTACTTCACTATGCCCCCGTTAGGGTCCTCAGGGGGCTGCCACTTCACCTGCACCGCAGACACAGACAGGGGCAGGGCCTGGACATTACGAGGAGAGGAGGGACCTGAGGGAGAGGGGGAGAGAGGGGAAAAGAGAGGATACATCAGGGTTAGTATTGGTCAGAAGGTGTTATCTTATGCTACATGGCTACATGGCTATTGCCCAATGCTGCACAATGCTTTCATTCTGATTTCCTTTCTTTAATCATGACACACTACGAGGGCAGGGGGGAGCCAGGCACCATACACCATACATCCACCAATCACGCTCGTCAACACTCACCGCTAAGCCAATAGAAAGAGATTTTGTTAGTTACCCTGGCTGTTGATGCGGAAGTGGTAAGGCTTAGAGGCAGGCCCCAGACTGCCACAGTTGAGTAGCCTGACGACCACTGTGTAGTCTTGGTGGTACTGCAGGTTGTAGAACTTGGTGGAGAGCACATTGAGCAGGGTGGTCTCCTCTCTCAGCTTCTCTCCTGAGGGGGAGGGCCCAAAGAGCTGCACTAAGAACCCGCTGGCCGCACCCACGGCCCCGCCCGCGTTGCCAGGCAACAGCCAGCGTACGGTGGCGTTGCGGCCCTCCAGCGAACTGAAGTCAATCTCCGGTCGAACCGTTGGCTCTACAGTAGCGACACAGAACACGCAGTCAGGGAGAGGTCCACCAGCCTGGGATACTTTCTCATTCTACTGTTTACTTAGCCTCGGGCTTACAGACGGACAAAGAACATTCTGATCTGGTCACTTATAGACCTCAGAATTAAAGAACCATTCCCAGATTCAGAACCAGCACTAGCTGTCCACTAGGACAAACTACGACTAACTTCAACTCTCTCTCTCTCACACACACACACACACACACACACACACACACACACACACACACACACACACACACACACACACACACACACTCCCCCTCTGCAGCTTCATCAAACCTCTGCTCTGACTTTCTTCCATTACGATACTACAAAACTAAAATGGCCGCTATGTTGTTTCTCACCTGGACAGTCAGTCTCCATGATGGCCTCAGGCCCCAGAGTTCCCTCCCCTCCCTCCCCAGGACGGGTCAGCTGGACACGGACGTGGTAGCGTGTAGACGGCTTCAGATTCATCAGAGTTATAGGCTCTCTACTGTATACTGAAGAACATGAACAGAGAGAGAGAGCATCAGAGACCATTATCAATGTAGCATAGGGATCTAAAGTGTATACTGTATAATTAAGCAACGAGGGCCGAGCCGGGCAACACGGAGTGCCTGGACACAGCCCTTAGCCGTGGTATATTGGCCATATACCACAAACCCCGAGGTGCCTTATTGCTATTAGAAACTGGTTACCAATGTAATTAGAGCAGTAAAAATACATGTTTTGTCATACCCGTGGTATACGCTCTGATATACCACAGCGATCTTTCCTGTCAAATGGATAATAACGCATGTTGCCACTTGCCAAGATGTGTAGTTGTAACTCCCATGACTTTACATGAGATCAAACTCCACCTGACATACCTATGATGGAGGACCAGGAGTCTCCAGTCTCCATGGGCTTGTAGAGGAGCTTGGTGGAGTCGATGGGTCCGTCTCCTCTGTAGGAGTCCACAGGCATCACCACCAGCTGCTTACTCCTCTTCTCCAACAGCTTGGGAGGGGTGCTGGGGCACGGCGGCTCTGGCGAGAGAGCGGGTGGGGGTGAGGGTGTGGGTGAGATGGGTGATATGACAAGTTTCAACCAGAACATTAAAACCTTTTTATCTACCCTTTTTCTCAGTGTGTATTTAGGACAGGTTTCCCACTCAAATCAAGTCCTGCACTAAGACGTATGTCCAAGACCAGGACTAGGGTTCCTCTGTGTCTAGGAATGCTGCCCTCGATGTTAAGCACCTCACACTGACTGATCTGGACCAGTTAAAGACTTTTCTCTTCTGACCTTTGACAGTGAGGTTGAACTTGCGGGAGTCTTGTCCCCCATTGGTGGAGACCCTGCACTCCCATAATCCAGCATGCTCGAAGGACAGACGGGGGATCTCAAACTGGGCTGTGCTCTTATGGGAGTCCATGGTGGTGCGAGATGCCTGAGAGAGGTCCAAATAGATATGGGTAAGTCTGTATGTTGAGCCAACTGACATTAGCATAAAAAATATTCACCTATTTTCACTGTTACAAAAACACAGAATTTCCCAAATCTCACTGACTACACCATCACCGTTTGATTCCCAGTAACGGAATAATCCAATATAAAATAAACACCCTGGCCATCCCTCCATTGCCTCTACCTTGAGCACAGAACTGTCCAGTTTGCGCAGCTCGATGCTGGTGTGGCTGGGCAGGGGGTTGCCTGTGGCAGAACACAGGATCTCAGGGCTGGAGTCAAGGTTCCACTCCAGGCTACTGGCCATGTCCAAGATCTGAGGGGCGCGGTCTGATGGGGGAGAAACAGATGAAGATGAGGAAGAAGATGCTTGGTAGAGGCACCAGTGGTGATGATGAGGAGGAAGATGAGGAAGAGGAAGTCATGTTTACCTACCTGATTTCTCACAGTGCTGTCCTCTCCAGCCAGTGGGACACTGACATCCACTGAAACGGTTACACACTCCCCCGTTCTTACACCTACAGCTCAGGCTGCAGTCTGCCCCGTACATGTCCCTGTGGCAGGCTGGGGGAGGGAAGACATTAGGATGGGAATGCCAAGGTGTTGAGGTTCTAATAAGTGTGTCATGAATTGCTACCTAATCTGGCTATGCATGTTATGTACGTATCTATTTTAACACATGCAGTAATGTCGATTGGTTGGTTGTACAGTACAATCAATATTTATTTGTCAATCAAAGGCTGAAAATACGCCATAACCCTATTTATAACAAATTAACTCACATTTGTTACAGTGGTTCCCAAACCATCCGCTGGCACAGGAGCATCCGTAAGGGTCGGCCAGGCAGAACCTCAGCCCTACACAGTCCAGCTCTGACCTGCACCCCTCCTGGCAGTTACGGCCAAACATCCCCTCTCTGCAGGCTGGAAGGGAAGACATTAGTCCTAGATTTAGTACAGGACAGGCACAGTTATTTCAGACAGTTTGTCAATAGAATATACTGTATTTCACACACACACACACACACACACACACACACACACACACACACACACACACACACACACACACACACACACACACACACACACACACACACACTACAAATTAGCAATTGTGTGTATGAACAATGTTATTCTTTAACATATTGCCTGTAACCCCCCCCCCCCACACACACACACACACACACACACACACACCCACACTCACACCCAGACACACCCACACTCACCTGTCTCACAGCGCATCCCCATGAACCCTGGTGGACAGATACAGTCCCCGTCCCTGTCGTGACACACCCCTCCATTGAGACACTCTGGACAGTCCTTGTCACAGTCGGCACCCCACTTCTTACTTGCACAGTCTGGGAGCGACAGCAGAGAAGCATCAGTGGCTAACCCACCCAAATACAAACACCTCATCCATATGTGATTGTTGTGATGGTTAGCAGTAAGAGAGATGCTGCTGGGAGAGGTGTTGGAGGGCCAGTAGGAGGCACTCTTTCCCCAGGGCAGTAATTGGGGACATTGCCCCGTGTAGGGTGTCGACTTTCAGATGGGATGTTAAACGGGTGTCCTGACTGTCTGTGGTCACTAAAGATCCCATGCCACTTATCATAAGAGTAGGGGTGTTAACCCCGGTATCCTGGGTAAATTCCCAATCTGGCCCTCATACCATCATGGCCACCTAATCATCCCCAGCTTCCAATTGGCTACTTCATCCCCCCTCCTCTCCCCTACTAACTATTCCCCAGGTCATTGCTGTAAATGACAATGTGTTCTCAGTCAACTTACCTGGTAAAGTAAGGGTTAAATATAAATAAAGGTAAGACAGGTAAGACTATTAACTTAGTACTAACAATGTCCAACCAAAAGTGTTTCAGAGAAGAAATAACTAAATGTATTGTCAGGCTTACATCCAGAGGAAAATAGATCAATCCCAGGACAGACAGTATACAATAGCAATGGGAAGTTCAGCTTATTTTACTGACTCTAATCTTTTTGACTCGTTCAGTCAAAATAACAAATCTTTCAACTCATTTTATTTGAGTCAGTAATGCCCAGAGCACCAGGACCCCCTACTGGTGAACGATGAACTAAAAACTCAAGAGTCATGATTCTACATTCGTTCACCATAGGGGGCTTATTGGAGCTGTCATTTGCGACTGAAACTTGTTACATTTGTTGATTGCTAGGCATACAAATAAGATCATGTTTTGTTCCATTTGAAGTGAAGTTGTGGCCGCAACAGGACAGGATTGTGAACGACTCATGGAGGAATGCATTGCTTGACTGCTGTGAGGGTGATAAGCTCAATATCATTCGTAAACTGCAGCCCCCAAACGATTTGCTCTCGAGTTGGAGTTTGTTGAGTAGAGGCTGTGTATGTTTTGGTTCTACAAAGCTGTGTCCATCATAACGTTCAATAATCAATGACCTGCAGTCATTCTTACACCATCTTACACCGAGCCGGAAGAGAATGTATTAATACTGCTGTAGGACTCATTGCGGCCAGCACTAGCAGGTCAAACTAACTACTAAAATGAACGAGTCAATTTGTGTATGTGTGTGTGTGTGTGTGTTTAATATGAACACCCCTTCTGTACCTCTGACAATCAGCCTCATCCAGGCTCCATTGATGGGACTGTCTCCCACGAAGCCTGCACTGTAGATGCCCTCGTGGGCACGAGTCACGTCCTCAAAGGTTAATACGGTCGTACTGTTGGACACATCACCCCAGTGGGTCATGTAGAAATAGTTTCCTGGTGATAGAACACAGTATGAGTCAGCACATAGGACAAGATATCATTAACATCATTAATCAATGAATCAAGCAATTGGCTCTATTGCCATGTCATTTTCTCATTTAGATGAATCTATTCCCTCCCTCCGTAACTCACCATTGTACTTCCAGGTGACATCTCTCCTCTGGGAGCTGAGGACCTGCATGGCCAGGTGGACTGTGTCCCCTCTGTTAGTCGTCACTGTGAGGTGGGCTGGGACAAAAAGACCTGGAAGGAGCAATACAGAAGAAGATGTGTTCTCTCTCTCTCTCTCTCTCTCTCTCTCTCTCTCTCTCTCTCTCTCTCTCTCTCTCTCTCTCTCTCTCTCTCTCTCTCTCTCTCTCTCTCTCTCTCTCTCTCTTTCTCACACTCACACTCACACTCACACACACACACTCTCTTTCACTGAGAGCCTCTTCCTTACCTTTGCTGTAGTTGTTGATGAGAGTGACTGTGACCAGGTTTCTAGTAGGACTAGTTCTCTTTGATGCATGACAATAGAAGATGCCCGTCTGGTCCACTATACCAACAAACTCATTGGCCACCACCTCCTTGGTCTTGGGCCTCTTGACGCTGTATCGGGACGGTGAGGGGAGGATGAGAATGCTGTTGTCCTTCTTGATGTCCAGGTCTAACTCTGCTGCATCCCGCTCCCCAGTGAGGCAAGATATGGAGAAGCGCTGAGGGGTGGAGGCCTCGGCGTTGGAGATCATCGTCAGGTCTGTAACCGCACCTGTACGGACGAGATGGCATCGCTCACATGATACAGTAATCTACACTATTATGAGATAAAACAACAAAGGGAAACTACTGTAGTAATCTATTGATGTTATAAAAATCTGTTAATTCATTCTAACCCAAACAAACAGTACTAGACCTTAGGGCAGGGGTATTTAAATCTTACCCTACGAGGTCCGGGCTATTGCTGGTGTTCTGTTCTACCAGATTATTAAGAATGGGGGAAAAAAGCAATGGAACTGGCTTCGAGGTCCAGATTAGAATTTAAGGGCCTGAGGGCATAACGCTACAACCTGGGGACATATTTCAGTTACAAACTGACCTAGAATCAGTGCAACCAACATAAATCATTAGGAGCCAAATCAGAAAACACATCATATATGGTGGCACAGAAATGGTGCAACATAAATCCTTAGGAGCCAAATCAGAAAACACATCATATATGGTGGCACAGAAATGGTGCAACATAAATCATTAGGAGCCAAATCAGAAAACACATCATATATGGTGGCACAGAAATGGTGCAACATAAATCCTTAGGAGCCAAATCAGAAAACACATCATATATGGTGGCACAGAAATGGTGCAACATAAATCATTAGGAGCCAAATCAGAAAACACATCATATATGGTGGCACAGAAATGGTGCAACATAAATCCGCCAACATTCCTGTTCTGTGGCATTTGAGCCCTGATCCACGGAACAATAGAAGGAAACAGGGATGAGCTCCTGCTCTCTTAGGAGGATGCATTCTGCACTCCCATTGAACTTTTATAGTAGCCCATAACTTGTTGTGTCAAATCAATTCTGATGTTCAGAAATCTAAATTACAGTTGCCTTGCATAGCCTACGTTATAGCCTTCTTTCTGGGGCATAAACATTCAGTGGAAATGATTACAACATCTAATAAGCACCTTGAGTAATGTAGCTTATACCTATTTCAGACAGAAGGTGTAGTATGTTACCTGTAAAAAAAATACCAGGCAATGTTTATATGGGCCCCTTTCAAACAGCCCCTTATTTACCACTTCCTTGCATGTATACATACCCCTTTTATACATGTCAGTGGGTAACTGGTAAATTAGGAAGCGAAGAGGGATGGGGGATGTTGTTCAACCTTGGGGGCTGTCTGTATTTCAAACATGGAGTTCTTAGCCTTGTGGTTAAGAGTGTTTGGCCAGTAATCGAAAGGTTGCTGGTTCAAATCCCTGAGCCGACTAGGTGGAAAACTGACGCTGTGCCCTTGATCAGGGCACTTAACCGTAATTGCGCCTGTAAGTCGCTCTGGATAAGAGCATTGGCTAAATTAATAACAATTTAAAAATGAAAGCCAGAAAAAAATATATATATATCCCAAAGCTGTGGATTTTTTCCATCCTCCACCTGTGTCAAGGTCATGCCACGCTTTGTGTAAGAGCTATTGAAGATTGAGATCCGAAATCGTAATATATACAGTTGAAGTCGGAAGTTTACATACACTTAGGTTGGAGTCATTGAAACTCATTTTTCAACCACTCCACAAATTTCTTGTTAACAAACTATAGTTTTGGCAAGTCAGTTAGGTTATCTACTTTGTACATGACACAAGTCATTTTTCCAACAACTGTTTACAGACAGATTATTTCCCTTATAATTCACTGTATCACAATTCCAGTGGGTCAGAAGTTTACATACACTAAGTTGACTGTGCCTTTAAACAACTTGGAAAATGTCATGTCATGGCATTAGAAGCTTCTGATAGGCTAATTGACATAATTTGAGTCAATTGGAGGTGTACCTGTGGATGTATTTCAAGGCCTACCCTCAAACTCAGTGCCTCTTAGCTTGACATCATGGGAAAATCAAAAGAAATCAGCCAAGACCTCAGAAAAAAAAGTGCAGACCTCTACAAGTCTAGTTCATCCTTGGGAGCAATTTCCAAACGCCTGAAGGTACCACGTTCATCTGTACAAACAATAGTACGCAAGTATAAACACCATGGGACCAAACAGCCATCATACCGCTCAGGAAGGAGTTGCGTTCTTTCTCTTAGAGATGAATGTACTTTGGTGCGAAAAGTGCAAATCAATCCCAGAACAACCGCAAAGGACCTTGTGAAGACGCTGGAGGAAACAGGTACAAAAGTATCTATATCCACAGTAAAACGAGTCCTATATCGACATAACCTGAAAGGCCGCTCAGCAAGGAAGAAGCCACTGCTCCAAAACCGCCATAAAAAAGCCAGACTACGGTTTGCATCTTACACATGGAGACAAAGATCGTACTTTTTGGAGAAATGTCCTCTGGTCTGATGAAACAAAAATAGAACTGTTTGGCCATAATGACCATCGTTATGTTTGGAGGAAAAAGGGGGATGCTTGCAAGCCGAAGAACACCATCCCGACCGAGAAGCACGGGGGTGGCAGCATCATGTTGTGGGGGTGCTTTGCTGCAGGAGGGACTGGTGCACTTCACAAAATAGATGGCATCATGAGGGAGGAAAATTATGTTGATATTTTGAAGCAACATCTCAAGACATCAGTCAGGAAGTTGAAGCTTGGTCCAAATGGGTCTTCCAAATGGACAATGGCCTACAAACCTGACTCAGTTACACCAGCTCTGTCAGGAGGAATGGGCCAAAATTCCCCCAACTTATTGTGGAAAGCTTGTGGAAGGCTACCTGAAACATTTGACCCAAGTTAAACAATTTAAAAGCAATGCTACCAAATTGAGTGTATGTAAACTTCTGACCCACTGGGAATGTGATGAAAGAAATAAAAGCTGAAATAAAATTCGCTCTACTATTATTCTGACATTTCACATTCTTAAAATAAAGTGGTGATCCTGACCTAAGACCGGGAATATTTACTAGGATCAAATGTCAGGAATTGTGAAAAACTGAGTTTAAATGTATTTGGCTAAGGTGCATGTAAACTTCCGACAACTGTATATACATTTTTTATGGTGTGGATTATTCTCCATCCACCCCTTTCAGAATATACCATCTTCATAGTCATGGCATGCTTGGTTCAATAGCTATTGATGAGAGAATATCCACTGAATATCCAGTATAAAACTAATTTTACCTTGGCCAAAAACAGGCAGGCATTGTACATTTGTGTGATCTTTGACTGTGTGTGAAAGGGGTATTACTGTGTTTTTAGGATACAATTTATTTAGGGTTTAAAATTGAATGGATCAGAATAAGCTTGTCCCCCCCCCCACTTACCTGACACAGGTATGAGGCACAACAAGTACAAGATATCAATCATAATTGTAATCCTCAAAACCGCAAATCACAAATGAGCAGTGGTTTCTCCAATCCAATTCTTCGGTTAAAAGCGGACACTTCTACATTCCGGGCGGCGGTCCCCAGCGTGCCAAAGAACCGCGCGTGTCTTTGCGCATTTCCATCAATTCCAGTAACTGCTTTTAACAGTAAAGTAATCCCCGCAGTGATATCTCTTTCCCTATGAGTGTTCCAGATCATGTCACATTCTCCAGATCCCATCTGAGCGTTCTGACTCTGGGTGGGAGAGGAGAGGAAGGAAGAGCGTCACGAGGGGAAAGAGGTCGTTACTCTCCAAAAGCCTTGGTTCTGATTTCAGGAGTTGCAGAGTTTTGCATTAGTTTGTGGACTACTTTCTACTTGTCATAGAATGTAAATTCGTTTTCCAATCAATTTCTATATTTCCACCAAATTCGTTGTTAGCCAAGTCAATAATTCACGTAGGCCTAAAAAATAGCATTTTAAAAAATTATCCTGCAACAAATGTCGTCGTTGTTTTATGTATTTGCACAGTTTTGACGATGCCCAAGAATGGTTGGTTTTAATGCATTTAGATGTGCATGTGTTTTTTATTTCCCTCAGACATATTCTACATCTCTCTGCCCCAGGCTGGTCTCATAGACTAGACATAACATAGTAAATGTAAGTCAGGGACAGTGAAATTAGTATATGTATACGTTTGGTATGGTTACATAAAACAAAAGGTTACTTAACGCAAAAAACGAAAGTAAGGTGGTTGGTCGGGGTGGATGTATAACGCAAACCTCTAGCGACTCAAAGGATGCGTGTTCGAATCGCAACACAGACAACTTCAGCATTTTAGCTTCCCTAAATGCTGACACTGCCTTTTGCATGGTAGTAATAGTAGGCCTACGCACACAGAGTTTTCTCGAGCTGCAGATATGTTCTGAAAGGCCACAGTCAGATCTATGTAATAATAGTAGATGGGTAATGTAATAGCTGTGTTCTTTCCCCCCAGTAAGTTAGTTGTGATCCCTGCAGCTGGTGGTCATTTGGCCTCTCCTTCATTGTTCCAACCAGCCTGAGGAAATGATTATGAACAGTCTGCTTGTTGAGTCTCTGCTATTCTATCATTACAGCTGTAATCAGATGGATTAGGTCCCGTGTCTCACTTTTTTATACTCATTTAGAGAAGTTTAAGTACCACTCACTTCTCTTATTTCAGGACGGCGGGCTTTGAAATGGTTGTTTTAATGTTTTCTTTACGTTTCCTGATGCCCTCAGACAACTGAAGTTGACTCAACGTCTTATTGTTCAAAGCTTCCTGTTTTCGATAAGAGAGTTCAAGATTTGCTTAAAATGGAGTGTATTTCTGAGGGATTTGAGGGCTTGGTTCAGATAAATACAATTCTGATATAATCTACAACTCACTTGTTACGCTTGTCTTATGTGATTGCATGAAACTGCTCAAAATAGGTGAGGACACAACATTTCACCGTACCATTGAATAGCATAATCATAATAGAAAAATGACAAAAATACTTTGATGAGGTGTCCAGAGCAGGAGACTATTGTTATGTCTCCAGGTCAGAATGTTTTGATACAGGCCAAACGGAGGGCACTTCCCAGTGTTGGCTCAGGTTTGTTTTAGTCTGTGGTTCTATGATGGTGACCTCCCTGTCCCTGATACTGTAAATAGACCATCACCTTGAGAAGGCCTTCCTATTTCCTCTACACAGGGTCACAAACACTCCACACACAGGACTGACTCATCACACATGACAATGAGGACAGAGACTCATCTTATCAGTCACACTGACTACACTTTCTGTCAGGGACACAAGAGTTCCACACTTTTTTTGTTTGCATCAGTGCTGAGTTTATACAATTTCTTCCCAGAATGAATTACAAATAATTGCACAACTTTTTCTCAGAAGGAAATGAATCAAATCAGTTTCATACCAGTTTTTTGGAGGAGATCCAACTTGGCCGTGGTGCAAAACGTTTTATTGTTCTCAAATACTCTCCCTGTTCTCAAAGATGGATGGAAGGTAGAGCACATGGACAGACAGATGCAGAAACAAACAGACATCTTGGTGGTTGCAGAGTGAGTGGACTCTGAGAGAGGAAGCACACAGGGGAAAAGACTGGATACTGTGTCGACATAGTCACTGTGGCTGCTGGGTGCAGCGAGGCGTCAAGAAGCTTGAGACAGGGTGTGTGTGCATGCATTTGAGCGCATGAGTGCCTGCCCGCCGATGCATTAGTTTGTGCGTGTGTGTGTGTGTGTGTGGATATTGTAGGGTGGGGCTCAGGACGTGGCTTGATACTCCTCAGACATGGCTCATTGTCCAGAGAGCTATTTGTTGTCCTGAGGTAATTATGAGCGGTGTTTGTTGACTTGCTTTAGAGGACACCGCCAGACAAACCAGCCCACCTCCCCTCGCTAGGGTCAAAACACAATATGTGTACCTCACACAAGGTCATCAATGGGAGAGCAAACGATCAGAAGAGGTTTATGTATTTATGGTGTTTACATTGGATCACATCACATGATGATGATGTTTTCTGTTATTGTTAATGTAAAGAGCAGTAGGATACGCTGACCACCGGCTTTCATTGTGTTGCATGTTGCACTGTGACTGTATTACAGTGTTATTGCTTGAAGATAATCTGAACTGAAACACCAAACCTCAAAATCAAGCGGACAAATCTGGTCTGTGGGAAAATGTCAAACAGTAGAGGTGAATTTACAGCTGCACACTCCCCTCCGTGTTTTAGTACTTTTTGGACATTTTGTTGGGGTTTTAGAGGTGGTTGGATGTCGGGTATGGGCGGACTGGTCATCTGGCATTTCGGGCAAAATGCCATATGGTCTGGTCCATTTTTACCCTAGTGGGCACCTAATTATTAGTATATATATAATTTTTGCAAAACGATTGTTATCTGGCTAATACTTGGGGCCTCAAGGAAAAACATGGGCCGGTATGGTTTCCTCAAGGAAAAACATGGGCCGGTACGGTCGCTACAAGGAAAAACATGGGCCGGTATGGTTGCCTCAAGGGAAAACATGGGCCGGTATGGTTTCCTCAAGGAAAAACATGGGCCGGTATGGTTGCCTCAAGGAAAAACATGGGCGGGTATGGTTGCCCCAAGGAAAAACATGGGCCGGTACGGTTGCCCCAAGGAAAAACATGGGCCGGTACGGTTGCCCCAAGGAAAAACATGGGCCGGTACGGTTGCCCCAAGGAAAAACATGGGCCGGTATGGTTGCCTCAAGGAAAAACATGGGCCGGTATGGTTGCCTCAAGGAAAAACATGGGCCGGTATGGTTGCCTCAAGGAAAAACATGGGCCGGTATGGTTGCCTCAAGGAAAAACATGGGCCGGTATGGTTGCCTCAAGGAAAAACATGGGGCCGGTATGGTTGCCTCAAGGAAAAACATGGGCCGGTATGGTTGCCTCAAGGGAAAACATGGGCCGGTATGGTTGCCTCAAGGAAAAACATGGGCCGGTATGGTTGCCTCAAGGAAAAACATGGGCCGGTATGGTTGCCTCAAGGGAAAACATGGGCCGGTAAGGTTGCCTCAAGGAAAAACATGGGCCGGTACGGTTGCTACAAGGAAAAACATGGGCCGGTACGGTTGCTACAAGGAAAAACATGGGCCGGTACGGTTGCCTCAAGGAAAAACATGGGCCGGTACGGTTGCTACAAGGAAAAACATGGGCCGGTACGGTTGCCTCAAGGAAAAACATGGGCCGGTAAGGTTGCCTCAAGGAAAAACATGGGCCGGTACGGTTGCTACAAGGAAAAACATGGGCCGGTACGGTTGCTACAAGGAAAAACATGGGCCGGTATGGTTGCTACAAGGAAAAACATGGGCCGGTACGGTTGCTACAAGGAAAAACATGGGCCGGTACGGTTGCCACAAGGAAAAACATGGGCCGGTACGGTTGCTACAAGGAAAAACATGGGCCGGTATGGTTGCCTCAAGGGAAAACATGGGCCGGTACGGTTGCTACAAGGAAAAACATGGGCCGGTACGGTTGCCCAAAGGAAAAACATGGGGCCGGTATGGTTGCCTCAAGGGAAAACATGGGCCGGTATGGTTGCTACAAGGAAAAACATGGGCCGGTATGGTTGCTACAAGGAAAAACATGGGCCGGTACGGTTGCTACAAGGAAAAACATGGGCCGGTACGGTTGCTACAAGGAGAAACATGGGCCGGTACGGTTGCTACAAGGAGAAACATGGGCCGGTACGGTTGCTACAAGGAGAAACATGGGCCGGTACGGTTGTCTCAAGGGAAAACATGGGCCGGTATGGTTGCCTCAATGGAAAATATGGGCCGGTATGGTTGTCTCAAGGAGAAACATGGGCCGGTATGGTTGCCCAAAGGAAAAACATGGGGCCGGTATGGTTGCCTCAAGGGAAAACATGGGCCGGTACGGTTGCTACAAGGAAAAACATGGGCCGGTATGGTTGCTACAAGGAAAAACATGGGCCGGTACGGTTGCTACAAGGAAAAACATGGGCCGGTACGGTTGCTACAAGGAGAAACATGGGCCGGTACGGTTGCTACAAGGAGAAACATGGGCCGGTACGGTTGCTACAAGGAGAAACATGGGCCGGTACGGTTGTCTCAAGGGAAAACATGGGCCGGTATGGTTGCCTCAATGGAAAATATGGGCCGGTATGGTTGTCTCAAGGAGAAACATGGACCGGTACGGTTGCCTCAAGGGAAAACATGGGCCGGTATGGTTTCCTCAAGGGAAAACATGGGCCGGTATGGTTTCCTCAAGGAAAAACATGGGGCCGGTATGGTTTCCTCAAGGAAAAACATGGGCCGGTATGGTTTCCTCAAGGAAAAACATGGGGCCGGTACGGTTTCCTCAAGGAAAAACATGGGGCCGGTACGGTTTCCTCAAGGAAAAACATGGGCCGGTATGGTTTCCTCAAGGAAAAACATGGGCCGGTATGGTTTCCTCAAGGGAAAACATGGGCCGGTATGGTTTCCTCAAGGAAAAACATGGGGCCGGTATGGTTTCCTCAAGGAAAAACATGGGGCCGGTATGGTTTCCTCAAGGAAAAACATGGGCCGGTAAGGTTGCTACAAGGAAAAACATGGGCCGGTACGGTTGCTACAAGGAAAATCATGGGCCGGTACGGTTGCTACAAGGAGAAACATGGGCCGGTATGGTTGCTACAAGGAGAAACATGGGCCGGTACGGTTGCTACAAGGAGAAACATGGGCCGGTACGGTTGCTACAAGGAGAAACATAGGCCGGTACGGTTGCTACAAGGAGAAACATGGGCCGGTACGGTTGCTACAAGGAAAAACATGGGCCGGTATGGTTGCTACAAGGAGAAACATGGGCCGGTACGGTTGCTACAAGGAGAAACATAGGCCGGTACGGTTGCTACAAGGAGAAACATGGGCCGGTACGGTTGCTACAAGGAGAAACATGGGCCGGTACGGTTGTCTCAAGGGAAAACATGGGCCGGTATGGTTGCCTCAATGGAAAATATGGGCCGGTATGGTTGTCTCAAGGAGAAACATGGGCCGGTACGGTTGCCTCAAGGGAAAACATGGGCCGGTATGGTTTCCTCAAGGGAAAACATGGGGCCGGTATGGTTTCCTCAAGGAAAAACATGGGCCGGTACGGTTGCCTCAAGGGAAAACATGGGCCGGTACGGTTTCCTCAAGGAAAAACATGGGCCGGTATGGTTGCCTCAAGGGAAAACATGGGCCGGTACGATTGTCTCAAGGAGAAACATGGGCCGGTACGGTTGCTACAAGGAAAAACATGGGCCGGTACGGTTGCTACAAGGAGAAACATGGGCTGGTATGGTTGCCTCAAGGAAAAACATGGGCCGGTACGGTTGCTACAAGGAAAAACATGGGCCGGTACGGTTGCCTCAAGGAAAAACATGGGTCGGTACGGTTGCCCCAAGGAAAAACATGGGCCGGTACGGTTGCCTCAAGGAAAAACATGGGCCGGTACGGTTGCTACAAGGAAAAACATGGGCCGGTATGGTTGCTACAAGGAAAAACATGGGCCGGTACGGTTGCCTCAAGGAAAAACATGGGCCGGTATGGTTGCTACAAGGAAAAACATGGGCCGGTACGGTTGCTACAAGGAAAAACATGGGCCGGTATGGTTGTCTCAAGTAGAAACATGGGCCGGTACGGTTGCTACAAGGAAAAACATGGGCCGGTATGGTTGCCTCAAGGAAAAAGATGAGCCGGTATGGTTGGAAAAAAGGCCAAAAAATTGCAGGTGTGTTAGAAATTCCAGGACCGATTTCTGGTCCCAGTCCGTGCCTGGTGTGAAGTGGGGTGGTGGGTGTTGGGAGTGGGACTGGAAGTGAGACTTTGTGAGAAAGTTTGTATTAAATTCCCATTTCCACCCATTGTGTGAGGAGCTGGCAGAATTCCATAAACACTGACCCACTCCTGCAAGCCCATGTGAGCCGGGTTAGGGATGCAGTGTACACCTCTCTGGCCCCTTGAGACCCCCTACCCCCCTACCCCCCTTCCCTCCTCCCCTGTCTGTGGAGGAACCCCACCCATGGGACCCCAATCCAGACCCCTGGGGGCTCCAGGGCAGCCAGTGAATACATTACAGGGTCGAGACTCTTGAGAGGTGAGTGGAGTGGGTCAGAGGGCAATCAGTGTGATTACCTTATGTTAAACCCCCTTCGATGTGTAATATAATGTGTTAACTTCCCCAGAGATAACGAGGTGAAAACTACGGAAACATGTGTCTGCTCTCAGTCAGAACGCTGTATGTCATCTGTATGGCTGAACAACAAGCCAAGAAGACTTCTAGTGGTGTGTGTGTGTGTGTGTGTGTGTGTGTGTGTGTGTGTGTGTGTGTGTGTGTGTGTGTGTGTGTGTGTGTGTGTGTGTGTGTGTGTGTGTGTGTGTGTGTGTGTGTGCGTGCGTGCATACGTGCATATCTGTGTGTGTCCTGGTGCTTGGTGACAGCCAGGTCCAGACACTTGTCATCTCGCACGCCTTGTCACCATTCCCTCCTCCGGGCGGTCAGTGGAATAAGCCGCTCAGCAAATCCCACGCCTGCCACAGCTCTATGTAATAATAAACAGCATCCACCCGGCCGTCGCCATCATCAGAGATGAAAATGGTGCTGTGTTTAGAGTTAGTCAGATGGGACGACACTGAGTGAAGTGATGTGTGACAGTCAGCAGAGGGATATGAGGTCAGGTCAGCAAGTGCCGCTGGGATTCTGGGAGGAGGATACAGGGTTATCATAAGAGGAAGTGCATAGTAGCTTGCTAGTTTGTAGCACATGTCAGCCTCAAGGCCTAAAATCATATGAATTCATTTATGTTGGCTACTATGAGCCCAGAAAACCCCACTGTGTTTGCATGGACGTAAACACACGTACACACGCACACACACACACACACACCATGATCCTGTCAGTGTGACAACCTTAAAATAAAGTGCAATGATAAAACAGTTAACATTCAATTGAAACACTCCACACTCCTCATGAATCACACAGCCATTTTATATATCTTGTATTGTAATTTGCACTGTACTATGTATAGGACCTAGATATTGTGTGTATGATGATATATAAGCTATATGTGACGTTTTAAATTGATGTATTTCAGTCCTTAACTAGTAATGCTCTGTACTCTGTATTATGTCATCAGAGTAGCTGATGCTTTTTGCAGTGGCTGTTGGAGATGCTAATAAATAACAATAAATACCAGAATCAAGTGAAGTCCCCATGGAAACAATGCTCTGCCATGTTCCATCCTTCCCATTTCCTCTGTTCCTCAGCAGTCTTCTTCTCGCCACACAAATGTATTGAGTCCTACAGATACAGCTTGGCACGCTATCATGTCTGGTATGGTCATGGCTAGAAGGGCTCCTCCAGCTTTCGGTCAAAATAACGTCAGATTTTACTTTTCGGAGCAGGTTAGGAGAATTAACGTAGCAGGTTAAGAGAATTAACATAGCAGGTTAGGAGAATTAAGTTAGGAATTGAAACACTCCACACTCCTCATGAATCACACAGCCATTTTATATATCTTGTATTGTAATTTGCACTGTACTATGTATAGGACCTAGATATTGTGTGTATGATGATATATAAGCTATATGTGACGTTTTAAATTGATGTATTTCAGTCCTTAACTAGTAATGCTCTGTACTCTGTATTATGTCATCAGAGTAGCTGATGCTTTTTGCAGTGGCTGTTGGAGATGCTAATAAATAACAATAAATACCAGAATCAAGTGAAGTCCCCATGGAAACAATGCTCTGCCATGTTCCATCCTTCCCATTTCCTCTGTTCCTCAGCAGTCTTCTTCTCGCCACACAAATGTATTGAGTCCTACAGATACAGCTTGGCACGCTATCATGTCTGGTATGGTCATGGCTAGAAGGGCTCCTCCAGCTTTCGGTCAAAATAACGTCAGATTTTACTTTTCGGAGCAGGTTAGGAGAATTAACGTAGCAGGTTAAGAGAATTAACATAGCAGGTTAGGAGAATTAAGTTAGGAAAGGGGTTAGGGTTAGCTAAAATGCAGAAAAAATTGACATTAATTTGACTAAAGCTGTATCCCTTCTATGGCCATCTGATACACAAACCCAGTGTAACGTCTGGTGCTCTCCTCATCCTCGGATGAGGTGAGGAGAGAAGGATCTTCAGACCAAAACGCAGCATTTGGGAAATAAGCCATCTTTATTATAAACACGATGGCAACACGAAACGAAACAAAACACTTTCAAAACTACAAAACAAGAAAACGACGTTGACGAAACCTGAACATAAACTTACATAACTAAACATAAACTTACGTACAGGAAACAGACGACATCGAAACGAAACGAAACAAACAAACGCTACAGTCCAGTGTGGCACGAACATACATACTGACACAGGAGACAATCACCCACAACGAACACTGTGACAACGCCTACCTAAATATGACTCTTAATTAGAGGAACGCCAAACAGCTGCCTCTAATTAAGAGCCATACCAGGCAACCCAAAACCAACACAGAAACAGAAAACATAGAATGCCCACCCAACCTCACGTCCTGACCAACTAACACACATAACAACTAACATAAATAGGTCAGGAACGTGACAGTACCCCCCCCACAAGGTGCGAACTCCGGACGCACCAGCACAAGGACTCGGGGAGGGTCTGGGTGGGCATCTAACCACGGTGGTGGCTCAGGCTCCGGGCGCGGTTCCCACCCCACCATAATCCATCCTAGCTTCCTCCCTCCAAGAATGTCCACCCTCTTTTCTCCCCCACAAAATCCTCTTAATAACATACCCAATAAGGACAACACCGGGACAGAGAGATAAATCAAGACAGAGGGATAGATAAGAATATAGAGGTAGATAAAGATAGAGAGGGAGATCAGGATAGAGGGGCAACTCCGGACTGAAAGGCAGCTCCGGACAGAGAGACAGCTCTGGACTGATGGGCAGTTCTGGGTATCTAGCCTTTTTAGGCTGAAGGGCAGCTCATGGCTGACTGACGAATCTCGACGCTCATGGCTGGCTGACGGCTCTCGACGCTCATGGCAGGCTGACGGCTCTCGACGCTCATGGCAGGCTGACGGCTCTCGACGCTCATGGCAGGCTGACGGCTCTCGACGCTCATGGCAGGCTGACGGCTCTCGACGCTCATGGCAGGCTGACGGCTCTCGACGCTCATGGCGCTCTGACGGCTCTGGCTGCTCATGGCGCTCTGACGGCTCTGGCTGCTCATGGCGCTCTGACGGCTCTGGCTGCTCATGGCGCTCTGACGGCTCTGGCTGCTCATGGCTCTCTGACGGCTCTGGCTGCTCATGGCTCTCTGACGGCTCTGGCTGCTCATGGCTCGCTGGCGGCTCTGGCTGCTCATGGCTCGCTGGCGGCTCTGGCAGATCCTGTCTGGTTGGCGGCTCTGGCAGATCCTGTCTGGTTGGCGGCTCTGGCAGATCCTGTCTGGTTGGCGGCTCTGGCAGATCCTGTCTGGTTGGCGGCTCTGGCAGATCCTGTCTGGTTGGCGGCTCTGGCAGATCCTGTCTGGTTGGCGGCTCTGGCAGATCCTGTCTGGCTGACGGCTCTAGCGGCTCCTGTCTGGCTGACGGCTCTAGCGGCTCCTGTCTGGCTGACGGCTCTGTAGGCTCATGGCAGACGGGCGGCTTTGCAGGCTCATGGCAGACGGGCGGCTTTGCAGGCTCATGGCAGACGGATGGCTCAGACGGCGCTGGGGAGACGGATGGCTCAGATGGCGCTGGGGAGACGGATGGCTCAGATGGCGCTGGGGAGACGGATGGCTCAGATGGCGCTGGGGAGACGGATGGCTCAGATGGCGCTGGGGAGACGGATGGCTCTGGCCGGATATGGTGCACTGTAGACCTGGTGCGTGGTGCCGGAACTGGAGGCACCGTGCTAAGGATAAGCACCTTCCTACTAGTGCGGGGAGCAGGGACAGGGCACACTGTACTCTCAAAGCCTACTCTATCCCTGATGCGAGGTACCGGCACTGGTGACGCCGGGCTGAGGACAAGCACATCAGGATTAGTAGGGGGAGAAGATACAGTTTGTACAGGGCTCTGGAGACGCACTGGTAGCTTAGTGCGTGGGGCCGGAACTGGAGGCACCGGGCTAGATACACGCACTACAGGGAGAGTGCGTGGAGGAGGAACAGGGCTCAGGATACGCACTGGTAGCCTAGTGCGTAGTGTAAACACTGTAGGTACTAGGCTGGGGCGGGGAGGTGGTGCCGGAAATACCGGACCGTGGAGGCGTACTGGCACTCTTGAGCATTGAGCTTGCCCAACCTTACCTGGTTGAATGCTCCCTGTTGCCCGACCAGTGCGGGGAGATGGAATAACCCGCACCGGGCTATGTAGGCGAACCGGGGAAACCATGCGTAAGGCAGGTGCCATGTATGCCGGCCCGAGGAGACGCACTGGAGACCAGACGCGTTGAGCCGGCCTCATGACACCTGGCTCAATACCCAATCTAGCCCTACCAGTGCGGGGAGGTGGAATAACCCGCACTGGGCTATGCACTCGTACAGGAGACACCGTGCGCTCTACTGCGTAACACGGCGCCTGCCCGTACTCCCGCTCTCCACGGTAAGCCTGGGAAGTGGGCGCAGGTCTCCTACCTGCCCTTGGCCCACTACCTCCTAGCCCCCCCCCCCAAGAAATTTTTGGGAATTACTTACGGGCTTTTTTGGCTTCCGTGCCAGACGCGTTCCCTCATAGCTCCGGTTCCTCTCCCCGGTAGCCTCTGCTCTCCTCAGTGCCTCCACCTGTTCCCATGGGAGGCGATCCCTCCCAGCCAGGATCTCCTCCCAAGTGTAGCAACCCTTTCCGTCCAAAACATCGTCCCATGTCCATTGCTCCTTTCTCTCCTGTCCCTTACTCCGTTTAATTTTCCCTTGCCGCTTGGTCTTAGCGTGGTGGGTGATTCTGTAACGTCTGGTGCTCTCCTCATCCTCGGATGAGGTGAGGAGAGAAGGATCTTCAGACCAAAACGCAGCATTTGGGAAATAAGCCATCTTTATTATAAACACGATGGCAACACGAAACGAAACAAAACACTTTCAAAACTACAAAACAAGAAAACGACGTTGACGAAACCTGAACATAAACTTACATAACTAAACATAAACTTACGTACAGGAAACAGACGACATCGAAACGAAACGAAACAAACAAACGCTACAGTCCAGTGTGGCACGAACATACATACTGACACAGGAGACAATCACCCACAACGAACACTGTGACAACGCCTACCTAAATATGACTCTTAATTAGAGGAACGCCAAACACCTGCCTCTAATTAAGAGCCATACCAGGCAACCCAAAACCAACACAGAAACAGAAAACATAGAATGCCCACCCAACCTCACGTCCTGACCAACTAACACACATAACAACTAACATAAATAGGTCAGGAACGTGACACCCAGTCTTTCCCTGCTGTAGAAACACAAGATGTATTCGTGTTTTTCTTCCGCTTGACTTACTAGACAGCTTATTTAACTTGTTTCAAATGTTTCCAATTAAGTAATTGGCAGTACATTTACTCCACAACCCATTGCCACCCACACATTAGTAATAATTGATACAATCAATCAACATGAAAGTGTATATCTTCAGTTCAGTGATCTCTAAAAGGACTGACACAGTACAATGGATTCATACTGGCTTCTCTCCATAATAAACCATTCTACACCCTCTCCATGTGTGTCAGTTGAGTGGAAATTGGCCCGACATTATTGGTCCATGTGCTTGGAACTGAGTGCCATGTTTCCAGCCGTACCCTCATTCCCTTTGTCTGTCCTGATCTGGAAAGACAACATGGTCCTCATAAAGCCTGTGGCAGCCCCCAGCTGCTGCCCATGTTGAGGGTGAAGCAGAGGGGGAGAATGGTTTGAGGGTAGGGCAGGGGAGATGATTGGATGAGAGTGAGGATGAGGAAGGGGGGAGGATGGCGCAGGGGAAGATGGGTAGCCATTGGTCTTGCACCAGCTCTCGAACAGGGTTGACCCATAGTTCCAGGGCAAAAGAGCACCAAACAGGGGCTTCCCTGTGGAGCAGGGCACAGAGGTCGGTCGTTCCTGCTGTACATACCTGAATCTACACAGACCATACACTCATGTCTGCATATACAAAAAAATGTCAGGAAAATAACCTCTCACTCAAACGTCAACAAAACAAAGGAGATTATCGAGGAGTTCAGGAAACAGCAGAGGGAGCACCCCCCTATCCACATCGACGGGACAGCAGTGGAGAAGGTGGAAAGTTCCTCGGCGTACACATCACTGACAAACTGAAATGGTCCACCCACACAGATAGTGTGGTGAACAAGGCACAACAGCGCCTCTTCAACCTCAGGAGGCTGATACACGCTCAAAAGCATGTACTTTCAGGAACACGCACAAACTTTCAAAAACATGCAGGCACACACACACACACACACACACACACACACACACACACACACACACACACACACACACACACACACACACACACACACACACACACACACACACACACACACACACACACACACACACACACACACACACACACACACACACACCACCCAGAACTCCCCTGTTGACCTTATGGAAAATCAACAGATCAAACTATGAAAGTTGAGGTGCAAATAGAAACACATCATTCAACAATTTCAAAGATTTTACTGAGTTACAGTTCATAGAAGGAAATCATTGAATTTTTATTAATTAATTAGGCCCTAATCTATGGATATGGAAAAATTCCAGGTCTTAGGTCAGTTAGGATCACCACGTTATTTTAAGAATATGAAATGTCAGAATAATAGTAGAGAGAATGATTTATTTCAGCTTTTATATCTTTCATCACATTCCTAGTGGGTCAGAAGTTTACATACACTTAAATAGAATTTGGTAGCATTGCCTTTAAATTGTTTAACTTGGGTCAAACGTTTCAGGTAGCCTTCCACAAGCTTCCCACAATAAGTTGGGTGAATTTTGGCCCATTCCTCCTGACAGAGCTGGTGTAACTGAGTCAGGTTTGTAGGCCTCCTTGCTCGCACACGCTTTTTCCGTTCTGCCTACAAATTTTCTATAGGATGAGGTCAGGGCTTTGTGACGATCACTCCAATACCTTGACTTTGTTGTCCTTAAGCCATTTTCCACAACTTTGGAAGTATGCTTGGGGTCATTGTCCATTTGGAAGACCCATTTGCGAACAAATTTTAACTTCCTGACTGATGTCTTGAGATGTTTCTTCAATATATCCACATCATTTTATATAAATATAGGAGGAGGTACGGTATATAAATACAGGAGAAGGTACTGTATATAAATATAGGAGGAGGTACGGTATATACATTTAGGAGGAGGTACAGTATATACACAAACCAGAGAAGAAGACAAAGACAGAGCATGATTCTTTTATCAAGAAAACACAGATGTATTCCAAGGACACAAAACAAAGACTGAGAAGATTAAAACGGGAGAGAAAAGCATGTCTGATGTTCCCACGAGGGAGATGAAATGAGCAGCAAGCAAGTGAGAGTGACAAAGAGCTAAAGAATGAGAGTGAGAGAGACAAAACCATGAGCTCTGTTCGTCAGCTTGAGCACAGGAAGTGGTGCTGCTGGAGCTGATATGTGTTCAGGAAGTGGCTGGAGCGTGGGGCAGGAATCACCCAGCGTGCAGCCTTGTCAGGCAGAGGCAGCCTGGAGCAAAGGCATAGACAGGAAAGCCTATGTGTCTCCTGTCTGGCTTCGGGGTATTTGCTCAGCCCTCTGCCCACGGCCCAGGGAGCAGGGACTATAGTTCCCATCAGCCAGTGGGGGAAAGCAGCTGGAGCAGGGACTATGTAGTTCTCATCAGCCAGTGGGGGAAAACAACTGGAGCAGGGACTATAGTTCCCATCAGCCAGTGGGGGGAAACAGCTGGAGCAGGGACTATAGTTCCCATCAGCCAGTGGGGGGAAACAGCTGGAGCAGGGACTATAGTTCTGATCAGCCATTGGGGGAAAACAGCTGGAGCTGTGGACGGTCGCCACCGACCCATCATGGAGTGCTTCCAACCAAGCCAGCGATCTGAGGAGAGTGTGTTGTATTAATAGTGACGCGTGCTGATGCACAGACAGTCCTTGCTCTGGTATCTAATCTAATGGGCAGTTTCCTGCAGAAGCCTGTTTGATGTCCTGATGTGCCTTGTGTTTCACTGTTTGACAAGCTACCTAGATGTGTATCATCAGGATGTATGAGGTGGCTCAGGTTCAATTCCCAACGGTTCAAGGGCACACCCCTAAAGTATACCCTTCACCTTGTATATTTACAGTACATGAACAACTGCTGTGGGGTTTACTATAGGGATGCAGATACAGATCTCTTTTCCTATTGTGTAACTACGCAGAAGGGGGATTAAAGCTCTTTTATATCTGAGGGCCACCCAGTCCTACGAAGCGTGAGTCCACTCAATCCTATGTGTGGGTACTGTTGTGTCCCACAATGCTTCCCAGTGGGTTTCTACTCTGCATCAGACTATTGTTATAGCCTGCTAGTTCACACACTGGGTGAAGAACCCAAGTCAAACACTGAAGTGATATAAATAATTTATTAACACATCACTTGGACAAATCACTTTCCTCACAGAGCCCACAGTTTCCACCTCAAAAAGAAAGTGAATGTTCTTGCAATTGAATACAAAGGTCAAAGTTCTAAATTTGTCTTTCCAAACTCCAGACTGGCTTTTGGATAATGAATTCAAGCAATTGAAATGTAACAAAACTAGCAGTTATGACCTTAGGCACCTAAAATAAAAAAAATAAAGAAGATTATGTGTCTTCACCTATTGTGTAATATGTGGGAGCCAATGTAATATCCAGACAGCGCAATCTGGACGTAGCATGGTAAATTTAAATCAGTCTCCCTCCATTTTGTATGATATGTTACAAAGTCAAATTTGCTGTGGCTAACGTTAACGTTAGCTAGGCAGCTAACGCTAACGTTAGCTAGGTGGCTAACGTTAGCTAGGCTAGGGGATAATGTTAGAGGAAGGGTTAGCTAACATGCTAGTAGGTGCAGAGTAGCTAAAAAGTTTAGGCAAAGTTGCTAATTAGTAAAAATGCTGAAGTTGTCTGTGATGAGATTCAAACACGCAACCTTTGGGTTGCTGGACGTTTGCATTACACACCCACCAATCCACCGTGGCATACCATCCTCCTTTTGTTTTTGGCTTGTAACCATACCAACAGTAACATATCAAACTAATTTCAGTGTCCCGGATTTACTTTTACTATGTTACATCTAGTCTATGAGACCAGGCTGAACAGTGACAAACAGAAGTCTCTTAATGACATTCTAAGTGCCAATAAAAAACCCAGCCCAGACTGTCTGCTGGATTGTTTGTGTCCTAGCCTCTCCCTGTCCCCCTCTCCATTGTAATATACTGTACTGTTTACACGTGTTGTTATTTCCCCTGCTTTACAGAGGCAGCGAGGCCATCACAGCTGTCTTACAGAGGGAGCTTGACCACTGACCTCAACTACCATACCACTGGGACAAACAGCAGGAGTCCCTGGAGGTACGGGTGGGAAACCCCACGACTCCTTTACTGCTGAGTGGCCAGTTTGCAGGGTCATGTTCATTAGGGCACACAGTAGCAAATTGTTTTGCAATAGAAGTCAAAAGCAAGTATTTATTATTAGACCAGTTCAGGTAGTCCCTCCGTTTGGCGCCTAATGAATATGACCCTGCTGTCCTGCCATCTGCCTCCCCTAACGAGCCGAGGCCTCTTAGGAACGTGCTAGAAGCACAAGAGGATTGGAGGCCTGGAGTGCATACTGCAGGTTCGGCGCAGGGAGCAGGACAGGATGTGGCCCTATTGTTTTCTGGATCCCCCTCTTTTCCTTCCAGGGTTGCAGAAGGCCGCTCTCTCTCCCTCAAGGCCCAAACATCTTAAGTAAACAAGAAACGCTTCACATGTATCTTGTCTGTTTCCCTCTCTCAGATCCAGACGTTTTGAGAGATAGGGTGGTTTTATAAGAACAAAGCAAAATGTGTCTGTGGGGTGCGCTTTATTAAATATGCAGTAGCATCTGTGCTATATCATATCCTGACTGTGGATAGACTATGTCCGTGTAAAAGTAAGCTTATGTGATGTGTAAATGTGAATGTGTATTGATGTGTAAATAACATGGGTTCTCAGCTGTGAATCCAGATAACAGGAACAGTGTTCTGTGTGATACTGACTACTATTGTGTATAAACATTCTAACATAAGGGAGGACAAAGCATGTCATTTTATAGCACCACGTTGTTATTGAATTGACTATCGACTCTGATCAGGTCTCGTGTAGTACCATTGGATAAAGGCAAGGGAAAGTAGGAGGGAGAGGCGAGCTCACCTATGTAGTTACAAAGTTACTCATTAACCTAAGTCCTTCAGAACACGACTGAGGTGAACGCACCCCTTTCAACCTTTGCACAACATGCCTCCATTTTATAGCAAAGGCGAAATACAAACTTACAGTGACAATGCTGCATTAATGTGAGCTATAAGGAAGAGGACATATTGTTACCTGGGTTTCAGGTACATACGGACCAGGCTGACCAGGTAGGACACTTCTAATGAGCGGATTTTCTCTAAATGTTAACCTTTTGGGCTGTTTCTATTTGTCAACATTGAGATCATATGACCTCCCGATTCTCTTATTGATCATTTAGTACTGTGGTTACGGTAATACAGTATGTTGGTATATTTCTATGACATACTAGTATAATAACCAAATGCAAACAACCTTTTGATCAATCTCAACTACAGTATATCAGTAATTATGTTTTGACGACTATTACGAGATATAATACCATGAAAGTGGATGAATGAGCGAGAAATGGATATATAGATGCATGTTGCTCAGCCAGGCAGTCGTGCCCACATGTTGATACCCGCCGTTCGCTGTTTTCATCAGGTAAGGCTAAACCTTTGACAGCCAACGTCTTGATAATAATGTAAAACATTGTTCATTCGGGGAGGATGATGTGGTGAGGTCTAGTTACATTAACAAGGAGACGCAGGAAGCTAAAGGTCTGTCAAATGCATTACTCTTTGATCCCACTAACCTCTAAAGCTAAAGATATTAGTTTCTGGTGTATTTGTTTCTAGAAGTTGCTTTGCTCTATTGCTGACACTGTGTAGGCTTTTAAACAAATGTTAGAAAGGATTGTGCCTATTGCCAGTTGCTTTGTTTATGACTTGCAGTGGGATTAACAGAGTTGCAGATGTGAAACTCATTAACCCACAACAGTCTAAGCCCTGTCTAAGCCGGGGGAGGGTTCTAGTAAGCTATATGGAATTGTTTTAAGAAGGTCATACCAAGGATCATTAGCTATTTGATTTTGAATTTTAAGACCACTTGAAGTATAAAAAAATAATACAGTATTAAAACATTATGTGATGAAAATGTTAATTTGACCTTCCTGGTATTAGCCTGGAATTATTAACAAATTGAATAACACATTCACCACATGGAAAAACAGATAGTGCCCCAAAGAATCTAAAGGAAGTTTGTTCTGAAGTATCTGTCCTATGTCTCTCAGAAACGTTTTATTTAAATTTGTACATGCATTTTAACCCCTTATTTTTGTCATGAAACAGTCTCCACATATACACTACATGGCCCAAAGTATGTGGACACCTGCTCGTCGAACATTTCATTCCAAAATCATGGGTATTAATATGGAGTTGGTTCCCCTGTTGCTGCTATAACAGCTTTTCACTAGATGTTGGGACATTGCTGCGGGGACTTGCTTCCATTCAGCCACAAGAGCATTAGTGAGGTTGTGCGCTGATGTTGGGCAATTAGGCCTGGCTCGCAGTCGGTGTTCCAATTCATTCCAAAGGTGTTTGATGGGGTTGAGGTCAGAGCTCTGTGCAGGCCAGTCAAGTTCTTCCACACCGATCTCGACAAACCAATTCTGTATGGACCTCACTTTGTGCACGGGGGCATTGTCATGCTGAAACAGGAAAGGACCTTCCCCAAACTGTTGCCACAAAGTTGGAAGCACAGAATCGTATAGAATGTTATTGAGACGCATCAAATGCAACAAAACAGATATCTCTAGCTTAAACTGGCACATATTTATGTTTTTTATTATTATGATAATTAGATATCCACGGGGGCACGGACATCGACTCAAGAGGGTTTAAAAGTAAAGACCAACTTAGAAAAAACATTTTTGTGTATACCACCCTATCCCGAGTAGCAGGTACCCATTGCATGTGTCTAAAACATCTCCCTCAATTAACCTCCCTCTCTGCCAGCTGTTTTCAAATCCCTGTATGATCAAACCATATCCTTTATTCTTGACAAACAATGGCATCACTTAGCTCCCGCGCAAAATATTCGCTGAAACCAATGACAAAGATATCTATCTTGAACCATGGATGAGGACTGAGGAGGGGGAAGAAGGCTTCCTCACCTCACTGGCACCACAAAGTGTCACCAGGAGGTCAGACGAAGGACTGCTTTGTGTGTCACTTCCGTATCCAGAGAGGAGAACAAGGAGTGGGGAAGGAGAGGGAGAAAAGGGACAGGACCCGGGCAACCCATTACAGAACAGAAAGATGTGGCATTGGGCTGCAAGGACGGGAGTGTGTGGCGGGCTGGTCAAGGAGCCCCTTTCAAAGCGTACCCTTAAACATAAAGTACACACACTCATGCAGATGCATGCACACACACACACACACACACAGGGCAAAAACTGGTTTAATCAACATTGTTTCTACGTAATTTCAACCAAAACATTCAATGTGATGACGTTGAATCAACATGGAAAACTGATTGGATTTGAAAAAGTAATCAACATAAGAGAATTTCGTATTTTTAACCTAAATCCAATGACATTGTGAAATGTTTTGTTGATTTTATGTTGAATTCACGTTTGTTGACAACTCAACCTAATGTAAATTAAAACAAGACTTTGAACTGACGTCTGTGTCCAGTGGGCTACTACACACATAGCCTCTTGTGGGCTCCTGGGCTTCCCATAGCTCCCAGGCGTGGTGTCGTTGTGCCTTTACTGTGCGAGGACAGGAAGAGATTAAGAGATCCCCACTCGGGTCTTTACAGCCAACCATGCTGAGCTTAATAGCAGAAGGAGGAGAGGAGAAGAAGCCTAATGGCAGAGCGACCAGCCAGTAGGCCCCCTCTGTGAAAAATCTCTTTGGTGCCAAGAGGACTCTACAAACAGGCCGGGATCAGATTAAAAAACAAAGAGAGAAGAAAGATACACAGTCACAGATGTGAGAAGAACAACATAAGAGCAATCTGCAGAACAAAATATATTGTTAAAGTGTGTGAAAGAGCTCTTCAGTCTTTAACTAAATGCTTTAAATCAACTTTTTATTGTATAGAAAGTTTGTACACACACCTGCATAGAAAATGTACAATACATGTAGGAACACTAAACTGGTACTCTTGTCTTTGTGAGAACATGCCAATAGACAATCTTCAGAATGTGCAATGAGTCCGCGGATCTGTATATAACATAATGAGTCAACACTGCATGCAAACAAATGTAAATTTAGCAAATTTGCTTAAAGAAGAGCATAAGAGGTCACTGGTTTTAGTTATGTCAAAAAACTGTTTATGTTTTCAACACGATTCTGGTGTGTTTTAGGGCCAGTCATTTTCCTGGGCAGGTCACATAACTATACCTTGTTGGGGGCCTATGTCAGTAAGGTCACAGGCCCTATGAGTCAGGGCATAGTGAATACATTTGAATTTATTTGGGGTTATAAACATATAAAACAAGATGTAGAAAGAATTCCCAGAGGATAAAGTATCAATTAAAACACTTGTCTCAATTAAGTTCTGGTTATCTGGTTATTATTTATCAATGCAGTTCTGGTTATTATTTCTCAATGCAGTTATGGTTATTATTTCTCAATTCAGTTCTGGTTATTATTTTTCAATTGAGTTCTGGTTATCTGGTTATTATTTCTCAATTCAGTTCTGGTTATCTGGTTATTATTTATCAATGCAGTTCTGGTTATTTGGTTATTATTTATCAATGCAGTTCTGGTTATCTGGTTATTATTTCTCAATTCAGTTCTGGTTATCTGGTTATTATTTATCAATGCAGTTCTGGTTTCTATTTCTCAATGCAGTTCTGGTTATTATTTTTCAATTCAGTTCTGGTTATTATTTTTCAATTGAGTTCTGGTTATCTGGTTATTATTTTTCAATTGAGTTCTGGTTATCTGGTTATTATTTATCAATGCAGTTCTGGTTATTATTTCTCAATTGAGTTCTGGTTATCTGGTTATCATATTTCAATGCAGTTCTAGTTGTGATTCATTTGTCAGTCTGATTAATACTTAGTCTTTGTCTGTCCATCTGTGATTCCTACAGGAAGCGGGGGAACCATGGGGTCCTGGGGCCACGGCCTGTGTGTGGTTTTGTGTTTCTGGGGAACAGTTAGCGGGAGCATGCTTCAGAGTCGCACTGTTGGTCAGTGTACTGTCAATACTGGCACGGTAAGAAAGACACACAGCTTTCTTCTTCTCCCCGTTTTCTTCTCCTCTTTTTCTTGCCGTTGTTCAGTTCCAAGCAGTCACGTGAGGAAAACACTATGGGGAATTTCCTGTTTGAGACATTTTTCCTGTTGTTGATAATAAGATAATGTTACCTCTGGGAGTGAAGTCTGATTCGTTACAGGATATCAACATAAGAATTATGTCAAGATTAAGGCTCTCTTTGAGCGAATTGATTTGTTGTTCACAACTTTATTTGTTATATATGAGATGGTTTTCTTTATCTTTCTTTTTAAAGTTACATGGAATATTTATTTATCAGCACCAGACAGTTGCAAAGACTCCTAATTAATTCATTAACACCACATTTTTTTATTCACCCATATAATGGCTTTAGGGAGAAACTTCCAAAAATCATAAAGTTCATTTTACACCTCTTGATTCTTGCTAAATGGCAACCACAATATGGGAAGGGTTGGCTTGACCAATCTTGTCCATCTCTTCCCCAAGGCATCATTTAACTGCAGTTGGAGGAAACTGGCTCATATTCCAACAGAGATATGGGACAATGCAACCACACTGGACCTCTCCCAGAACCACCTCAACTTAACTAACCCTCAACACCTCAGACAACTACAGAGGTTGGATAAGCTGGTTACCCTCAATCTCTCAGGCAACTACCTCCCTCTGCTGGGGAAAGACAACCTCTGCAGCCTCCCCTCCCTGCATACACTAGACCTCAGTGGCTGCCAATTGACTTCCATAGAGGCTGGAGCTCTGCAGGGTTTACCCAGTTTAGGGAAGCTGTTTTTGGGGCACAACAGACTGCAAGTCCCCCTGTCTGTCTCCACTCGAGATATAGTAACTATATCCATCCTGGATCTCCATGGGAACCAAGAGCTTGAGCGTGGCTCTGATGATTTGTCGACAGGAATCAGAAGACCATCTCATAGAAAACTGTTGACAAATGACCGTGAACATCCCACCACAACTCCAACTAACACAATGACTACAGCTAATGGTAAGGATCTCATAACAATTTACTTCTGCCTCATATCATCTAATTTATATGTAGTTAAGTCATCATATAATTATCAGCTGTCATAGCAGCTTTGATGCTTACTCAAGCGGTCTTGGCGGTTATAGCTGTGATATAATTCATAATAGTGATTTGAACAGTAAAACCTATTCCCCTCTCGCCTAACAGGCACAGAGTCGCCTGGTCAGAGCCGCCCCTCCCACAGTTGGCAATATATGGTGGCAGTCCTTGTGACGGCCATCTCCCTCTCCCTCCTCATCGCCAGCCTGGCCAAATGCCAGCTGGTCCGCCGCTACCTAGCCAGCTATCGCCACACCCGCCTGACCGAGCAGGACACAGCCAGCCAGTGTGACCCCAACAGTCTGGAGGTGGGCTTCTCTATGTACAACCATGGGGGACAGGCACAGAGCCCCCACCCTGCTCCTGTCCCCCAGGGAGAGATGGACATAGAGGATGAGGAAGATGATGATGGCTTCATAGAGGATAACTACATACAAGCCAGCGAGAGGGAGAGGGCTAAGAGGGCACTTGAAGTGGAGGAAGAGGAGGAAGAGGATGGGATGGACTTTACCATTGGCTAGGAAGAAAGGGGGAAGGTGGAAAGAGAGAGGAGAGAATGAGAGAGGGAAGAGAGTGAGAGAGAGGTCACTAGCCTATTTGGACACTGATTGGGGCCAATGCAGATATTAAACATAAGCATGTCTATTTCCATCATCTTTGGAGGGAAAAAACAGTCACAGAGACAGATTAATACAAAACTGACATAAGCAATAACTCAATTTAGCTCCGCAATAGTGCACCTTTGCCTGTGTCTTTCAATGGATTTCAAAATTGGGCTGGCTGTTTGTACGGACTTTGTTAGAAAATGATTATTTAAAGTGGGTCAAATAATCAATCAATCAATTTGTTTTTGAGTTAGATTTTTCTAAGTTCCAACTCAGTTTTACCAATGAATTTGATGTTGTTTGGGTGTGCCTGCACTCCATTTTGTTACATTTGTAGATAAAATAAAACGTTTTCAATTTCAATAGCGTACCTGTTTTTCTTTCTGTAGAAAAATACATACAATTATCTTGAAACAGTTAGGCATATGCGTCGATCTATGATAATGTATAGCAATGCTTTATATAATACAATAGACAAACACGCCTGATAGTGGCCTATGCATAACTTAAGCAGAATAGAAGAGAATCGATACCATATGTAGACCTAATAATTGATGTAGGATTGGTTTTGCATGCTCTGTTGCGTTGAAAGCTGCTTGACAGGTCTGACGACGAAATACTACCCGGAAAGAGCAGTGGCGTTCATTAGACAACAGCGCGCGATGGTCGATGCACTGAATGAAATGTTGTAAGGGATATTCAACGTCAAAACATTTATATTTTTTGTGCTATTAGTTTATCAGGATGTCGGCGTCTGCTATATTCATCCTGGACCTTAAAGGAAAGGTAAGCTGAGACTTGACAGTCTACGTGGCACTGGCGGATAAGTTTATAGTTTGACATCGATTAGTCTTGCGTTGCTGTTGCGGTTTTAAGGAAGACTAGTTCGCGACGAGGCTAGACATCGATCAACAGCGCCTGCATCTGCCAGTGTAGCGCAGAAATCCATGCGTAAAAGCGCACATAAGAAAATGAAAGCGCGGTAGGGAAGGCTATAGTAAAATTACATACTTGTTTATCTTTTAATATTTACAACTAAATGTATTTGTTTCTCAGAATTCGTCACTAGCTATGTTTCCAATAGCTTGTCCAGTCATTTTTTTTGTAGACATTTAAGAAAGTTCGCATAGAAAATAGATTCTACAATTGTCTGCTAAGGTGTTTCTATTGAACTATCTTGTGACGATGAAAACAGCTGGACGTAATGACGTCACACCTAAAAAAAGAAATCGACAATTTTTTTTAGTGATTGATGTGTTTTGATTACCCATTTAGGCAAATTGCGCATTAATACATGGGCGACAGCCTGTTTGCCCTCCCTATCCGTTTAATGTCTCAGGTAGCCCGCGAAAGCCCGAATGGATAGAATACAATAATTGACCATGGTGAAAGTTGCACTCTTTTAGATCTGAAATAATTGGATGGAGAAACTTGCCAACCAACCAGGAAATCGAGGCATAGCAATTTAGGCATTCTTGAAAGTCAGGCCAATCCTTATCCTGCAAATACATTTTTTGTTGAAACAAAATATTTAGCAAGCAGTAGAAATTTAGAATTAAATGTGGAGTGGAGCTTATATACTAAACAAAAATATAAACACAACGTACAACAATTTAAAATATTTTACTGAGTTACAGTTCATATAATGAAATCAGTCAATTTAAATAAATTCATTAGAGCCTAATCTATGGATTTCACATGACTGGGAATATAGATATGCATCTGTTGGTCACAGATGCCTTTTAAAAAAAAGTAAGGGTGTGGATCAGAAAACCAGTCCGTATCTGGTGTGACCACCATTTGCCTCATGCAGCGTGACACATCTCCTTCACATAGAGTTGATCAGGCAGTTGATTACGGCCTGTGGAATGTTGTCCCACTTCTCTTCAATGGCTGTGCGAAGTTGCTGGATATTGGAGTGAACTGGAACACGATGTCGTACACGTCGTCGTACACGTCGATCCAGAGCATCCCACACATGCTCAATGGGTGACATGTCTGGTGAGAATGTAGGCCATGGAAGAACTGGGACATTTCATTTTCAGCTTCCAGGAATTGTGTACAGATCCTTGCGACATGGGGCTGTACTGAAACATGAAGTGATGGCGGCGAATGAATGGCACGACAATGGGCCTCAGGATTTCATCACGGTTTCTCTGTGCATTCAAATTGCCATCGATAAAATGCAATTGTGTCCGTTGTCCGTAGCTTATGCCTTCCCATACCATAACCCCACCGACAGCATGGGACTCTCTGTTCACAACATTGACAAACAGCAAACCGCTCACCCACACGACGCCATAAACACTAGCTGCCGTCTGCCTGGTACAGTTGAAACTGTGATTAATCCATGAAAAGCACACTTCTACAGTGTGCCAGTGGCCATCGAAGGTGAGTATTTACCCACAGAAGTCGGTTACGACGCCGAAATGCAGTCAGGTCAAGAACCTAGTGAGGACGATGAGCATGCAGACAAGCTTTCCAGAGAAGGTTTCTGACAATTTGTGCAGAAATTCTTTGGTTGTGGAAACCCAGTTTCATCAGCTTTCCGGGTGGCTGGTCTCAGACGATCTCGCAGGTGAAGAAGAGAGATGTGGAGGTCCTGGGCTGGTGTGGAAACACATGGTCTGCAGTTGTGAGGCCGGTTGGACATACTGCCAAATTCTCTAAAACAACGTCATGGTAGAGAAATTAACATTCAATTCTCTGGCAACAGGTCTGGTGAATATTCATGCAGTCAGCATGCCAATTGTACAACTGTGGCATTGTGTTGTGACAAAACTGCACATTTTAGAGTTGCCTTTTATTGTCCCCAGCACAAGGTGCACTTATGTAATGACCGTGCTTAGTAAGCCTCTTGATATGCCATAACTGTCAGGTGGCTGGATTATCATGGAGAAGGATAAATGCTCACTAACAGGGATGTAAACAAATGTGTGCACAAACTTTCAGAGAAATAAGCGTTTTGTGTGTGTGGACAATTTCTGGGATATTTTATTTCAGCTCATGAAACATGCAACCAACACTTGACACTTTTATATTTTTGTTCCGTGACCAAAATTCACCCCATTTCAAACCCATACAAATATTGTTGATCTTCAGATTTTTTTTTTCGCGACCTTGCTTTTGTCGAATACACCTGGGAAACCTGCCCTCATACCACAGTAGGCATTGCACAGTAGGCACAGCAATCCAATACCTCTGACCCAGGCTGGACTGTACTGGAAGCCCCAGCTGCTCCCTGGCCACATTGGCATTCCACTTTATGATCGGATCCATTATATATTTCACGTTTGTTGTCAGAGAAATAGCAATCTACTGCAGCGATCTCTGAACCCCAGATGGTTTATATGTGCCTCTTCTAAAATTGGAAATAATTTAGTGTCAAATTATAGCGCATTCACAAACAACCATTCACAGCAGACGATGGACTGTTGTCTGGGAGGTTACGGTGTAGCAGCAGTGCAGTCAGTAGTCCGAAAATTTGAGTTTCTATTGGACAAATGTAGGTAGGTCCCCCCCCGTTTAGTTCCGTTTGGATATGTTTGGTTCGTAGTGAAGACATCGCTGAGGTGTATTCATTACCCCGAATCTGTTGCAAAACGTTTCAGTTGGACAAATTCCGGTAGGGAACCTCCTCGTTTCGTTTGGAAGACCTAATGAATGTAGTGCCGGTGTTGTGAATAGAAACATTCCTGGTCAAACTTGTTCTGCAACACCAAAGTGCACCATGCCTATTCAATATTAGGCTTTACCTGCCAGACTGGTCAGGCAACGTTTTCTCTTGTTCTGTGCTCATATTTCTTATTAAACTTATGTTTAATTAAACTTATGTTTAAAGTATGTTTACAAAGTTGCTAACTGTGTAATTTACTAACATATATATCATTAACATGCAATAATAGCCTACATTCATTGGCTTATTCATGGAGAGTTGTTTGCATAGAAACAAACCATTAATAAAGTCTGGAGTACCTCAAGCCAGCTCAGACAGCAGGGCTGCGTTCAGTACGTTTTTATGTTCTGGAACGTTCAACTGAACGTAAACGGTTGGGTTGTTGGACGCTGTCAGCATGGCCACTGTCCTTTAAATAAGTCACTCATTGCTTAAAGCCACACCGCGCCACACCCACCAAACAGGAGAAAACATACCTCAATGTCTGTTCAAACTTACAAGAATGTTTTGGAGAAACATGTCATTCAGTACAAACCATTCCATAGCGTAGCAAACGTTCAGGCGAACTGAACGGACCTCAGAGTATAGTCTTATCACACCAAACCTGACTTTCCTTATTTGGATGGTCATGTTAATAATATTTTGGAGAAAGGACAAAAGGCCCCACCAGTGCCTGAAGGTGTCAGGGGTAAAGATTACCATCTCATAGCCCCCAGGGGGAAAGATGACCATCTCATAGGCCACAGGGGGAAAGATTACCATCTCATAGGCCCCTGCCTGCATCCCTGATAGTGCTGATTAAAGCCTTTCTCTCTTTGCCCTGGGAGCAATCCAATACCTCTGACCCAGGCTGGACTGTACTGGAAGCTCCAGCTGCTCCCTGGCTGGAGGGCAAACAGACATGCTTCCAATGTAGCTGTTTCATTGGTTGTCTGTCTCTTGGAGACTAGGGTGGCTGTATACAGGCAGTGTATCAACACACTGGTTGTCTGTCTCTTGGAGACTAGAGTGGCTGTATACAGGCAGTGTATCAACACACTGGTTGTCTGTCTCTTGGAGACTAGAGTGGCTGTATACAGGCAGTGTATCAACACACTTGTTTGTAGTAGTGAGATGTTATGAATGTAGCTTTATGCTGTACTGTTCAAGTAAATGTTTCACAATCTCTGTCTTTGAAATATATTGTTATGCTGATAAATGGCTGCTTTGTTTAGTACTCTGACTTCACTGGAAAGTTAAAGAATGGCCACCAGCACCCTGATGAAATCTCCCCAGCTCGCAAATTTAAACAGCGGGAGCATTCATCGGGGTGCAGTGTCTATTCTTTACTTTGTATACCCTGCACCTGCAATTCTGGATGAGTGTACACTACTTTTAAAGTGCACATTTTCTGTCTCAATATGTGTGAAACTACACGATGTATAGATACTGTAGATCTCTCAGGATTAAATATTGAGTTGCCATGTGTGCTTGATTGTCAAACCCTGTCCTTCTCAGAGGTAAAAGGCAAGTTTTTTGGAGACCCTCTGGTAGCTTGATAGATACTCCATGGTTGTTTACCTCCAAATGACTGAGCTGGTTTTCCCAAACGGCACCCTATTCCTAATGTAGACTCTGGTCAAAAGTAGTGAGTCACATAGGAAGAGTGCCCTTTGAGACTGCCCCTAAGCGATCGCTAGTCTGTTTATCTTAATTGAGATGTGTCGTCAGCCTCTGAAGATCATACAGACAGTAGTTCATATCGATTGTAAACAATGCCTCATTAACAATGACCAGTATCCTGTTACCAAACAATCTTCCCCTGGCAGAATTGTCCTATAGTTAAGGGGATGTGTGTGTGAAGCAGGCCTAAGGGCCCTCATTACAGCCAGTCAGTGTGTTTTACCGTTTGTCAGCCAACAATGGGACTGAAGGTGAACCAAGCTTGATTTCAGCTTTCCAGACATGTCTCTCGTTCAATCTCAAACGGTAACAGCATCACTGCAGCAGTCTCTCAGATCTGTTTCACTGTAGCAGGAGGCACTGCCTAACTCTGAGAGTTGCTGTGTGTCTGTAGGTTCACATTTAAAGTTAGCAGAATAGTCTCACGCCACCAGACCAATGTCCTTTAATGGCTGGAGTCTAGGCTAGCATAACACAAATGTCATGTTTCAGAGAAACTGTGCAAAGGGGATTTTAAGGGGAATAAAAGAGAGGTCACAGATATAGTCAATCTGGTTTAATTACAAGTTGCAACAGGGAGAATGATCTGTAAACACCAGCCCGAGAAGACCACATCAGAGGCTACAGAATCATAGCTACATTAGTGTGGCGTCAAACTTTAACCACATAAGTCAACACTGGCAGACATTTGATACTGGCAGTTAAACAGGTCAAAGGTAGAACATCAGTACTTAGTTACAGTAAATCAAATACGAGGAAATTATCAAATAATTCCTAATTTAAAGTGGTTTAATGAAAAAAAGAAAAAAAGGTGGCTGGAGTGAGGTCTGCTAGCTCACGATGACTGCACAAAGTGTCTGTGGATTTAAACATGGAATGATGAACTTGCCATGGCATGTTCTGATACATGCTTTTGATTAACACAGAGGGGGAGGTGTTGATGAAGGGATAGTGACAATGGGTTTGATTAACACAGAGGGGGAGGTGTTGATGAAGGGATAGTGACAATGGGTTTGATTAACACAGAGGGGGAGGTGTTGATGAAGGGATAGTGACAATGGGTTTGATTAACACAGAGGGGGAGGTGTTGATGAAGGGATAGTGACAATGGGTTTGATTAACACAGAGGGGGAGGTGTTGATGAAGGGATAGTGACAATGGGTTTGATTAACACAGAGGGGAAGGTGTTGATGAAGGGATAGTGCCAATGGGTTTGATTAACACAGAGGGGAAGGTGTTGATGAAGGGATAGTGACAATGGGTTTGATTAACACAGAGGGGGAGGTGTTGATGAAGGGATAGTGACAATGGATTTTAACAATATTTGTACTTTATCATTTCCTTGAACCGTCATGGCAGTTTACTGTACATTTTAATCAGTAGCCAAACATGTTATTTTTAATTCTCAAAATGGTATTAGTTGAACACTGACCTCTACATTCTTAACAGTCAGGTAGCTTTGGTGTTTCCTGCATGTGCGTCAAGACTCCTCTTTAAATGCAACAAGCTTTGAACTGTCTGTTGGTCTGTCTGGGATTCCACCATCCTTTTGTAGCTAAAGAAAGAGGAAGAGCCTGTCCATATCCTTTCACTGTGTGAGGAGTTTCCTGTGTGACAGAGGGTCATCTTCAGTGCAGACCTGGAAAGAACATTGTATTTTATATGAAAATATCAACTTTTCAAATACTCAAGGAAGTCAACTAAAAAGGCAACTATTTTCTTTGATATTCAAATACAGAAAAACATAATATTTGACAAGGTATTTGGAAATATGCAAGCTATTTGAAAACCCCAAAATATGTATTTGATGGCTGCCAAATATTTGAAGAATCAAAAACTACACCTGTTGAGTTAGTTGAAATATATGATCATAAGCACATGGTTTGGAGGGCTCTTAGATATGAATCTTAATATAGCCTAGAATGTAATGAGGTTTTGTAATCACCTCAACATTAGAGTAGATCATTTATGCAGCTTCAAAACAGTAACAGAATACTGCTAATAAGTGTCGAAAGGAAACTAAATATCCCAAAACTGCCTTCTTGAAATCAACTACAGCCAAGGTAGATGGAAAATAATGGTTTGTTCAGAATACAAACTATCCCTTTAAAGATGGTATAGTGTATGTTTGAAACAAGAACACTTACCCTCAGATCGACAAAGAGGTTTGAAGTTGTTTTTGCTAAGCATCCAACTTGCTATTTGCAAATGGATTTGTATTACGCTGCAGTATTTTCAGGTATCATAAAATCAATTGCAGCTTTTTCTACCTTTCCAGTGGCATGTTGAAAGATTCATACAGTAGTTGAGCGTCACAACTTGTTTATAATTATCTGTACGAAATATAATTAGTTTCTGTACAAAATATAATTGGTTTGAATTGATTATGTACACCTGGAGCAAAATGTTCAGATAGAAATGTATTGTGTAGATCAAATATGACTGTCAGATAGATTGGAATAGTATAGTAGATTGTGTGTACTCTATTTATTCTGTTTCTATCTTCAACATGCAGTTCCAGAAACAGCCCTGCTAAAAATTGAAGGCAACCAATCCAATAGTTTCAGAAAAGTAGTCACTTCTTAACATCTGTATTCACATATTTGTTTCAAATCGTTGCTTTCTCAGATCTGTATTCAAATAGTTTAAACATGTAAACTCAGAAAAAAAAGAAACGTCCTCTCACTGTCAACTGCGCTTATTTTCAGCAAACTTAACACATGTAAATATTTGTATGAACATAACAAGATTCAACAACTGAGACATAAACTGAACAAGTTCCACAGACATGTGACTAACAGAAACGGAATAACGTGTCCCTGAACAAAGGGTGGGTCAAAATCAAGAGTAACAGTCAGTATCTGGTTTGGCCACAAGCTGCGTTAAGTACTGCAGTGTATCTCCTCCTCATGGACTGCACCAGATTTGCCAGTTCTTGCTGTGAGATGTTACCCCACTCTTCCACCAAGGCACCTGCAAGTTCCAGGACATTTCTGGGGGGAATGGCCCTAGCACTCACCCTCTGATCCAACAGGTCCCAGACGTGCTCAATGGGATTGAGATCTGGGCTCTTCGCTGGCCATGGCAGAACACTGACATTCCTGTCTTGCAGGAAATCACGCACAGAACGAGCAGTATGGCTGGTGGCATTGTCATGCTGGAGGGTCATGTCAGGATGAGCCTGCAGGAAGGGTACCACATGAGGGAGGAGGATGTCTTCCCTGTAACGCACAGCGTTGAGATTGCCTGCAATGACAACAAGCTCAGTCCGGTGATGCTGTGACATACCGCCCCAGACCATGACGGACCCTCCACCTCCAAATCGATCCCGTTCCAGAGTACAGGCCTCGGTGTAACGCTCATTCCCTCGACGATAAACGTGAATCCGACCATCACCCCTGGTGAGACAAAACCGTGACTCGTCAGTGAAGAGCACTTTTTGCCAGTCCTGTCTGTTCCAGCTTTGGTGGGTTTGTGCCCAAAGGGGACGTTGTTGCCGGTGATGTCTGGTGAGGACCTGCCTTACGACAGGCCTACAAGCCCTCAGTCCAGCCTCTTTCAGCCTATTGCGGACAGTCGGAGCACTGATGGAGGGATTGTACGTTCCTGGTATAACTTGGGCAGTTGTTGTTGCCATCCTATACCTGTCCCGCAGGTGTGATGTTCGGATGTACCGATCCTGTGCAGGTGTTGTTACACGTGGTCTGCCACTGTGAGGATGATCAGCTGTCCGTCCTGTCTCCCTGTAGTGCTGTCTTAGGCGTCTTACAGTACGGACATTGCAATGTATTGCCCTGGCCACATCTATAGTCCTCATGCATCCTTGCAGCATGCCTAAAGCACGTTCACACAGATGAGCAGGGACCCCGGGCATCTTTCTTTTGGTGTTTTTCAGAGTCAGTAGAAAGGCCTCTTTAGTGTCGTAAGTTTTCGTAACTGTGACCTTAATTGCCTACCGTCTGTAAGCTGTTAGTGTCTTAACGACCGTTCCACAGGTGCATGTTCATTAATTGTTTATGGTTCATTGAACAAGCATGGGAAACAGTGTTTAAACCCTTTACAATGAAGATCTGTGGATTTTTTACAAATTATTTTTCTTTGAAAGACAGGGTCCTGAAAAAGGGGCGTTTCTTTTTTTGCTGAGTTTAGTTACATTCTCAGGTCTTTATTCAAGTAGTTTAAACATGTAGTTGCTTTCTCAGGTCTGTATTGAAATGGTTTTAGAAATAAGTAGTTTCTTGGGATCTGTATTCAAATAGTTCTGGTCACATCCTTTGTTTCTCCAGAAAAGCATAGCTAAAACTAGTTATCCCAGGTCTGCTTCAGTGTGTGAGATCCTTCAAACATATGCTTTGATCTATCAGAGTGTGAGGGGTCCAGCCCAGCGACTCACAATGCTGACTCATCTTGTTATTGGTGTTGAAATGAAAGGGTGTGTGTGAGTGAGTGTTCCCTCAGGCCACTCCAGTGTATCTTGTGGTGTGTGAGAGAGATATATTTATTTTGCACAATGCTGTCATTGGACATTGTGATCCCAGATTAGTTGTCAGTTATTTTATGTTTGTAAACAGAGGCCTCCCGGCAGAGGCTGTTGCTCCTTTCATTTACTGTACATCTTCCACAGCTTACTGCTGAGCCTTCACAACAAGGGGAAGGGCATATGCTCCATGTTTGATCTTTTGGAATTTCTTCCGTTGCATAACTGCCTCTATGGACTCCCTGGATAACAGTGAGAATTGCTGCCGACAGTGCCGAGTGAACTATCCTATCTAGAAAAAGATGAATTGAATTGAAAATGAAAATGAATTTCATTAATGTGTTACAATGCCCTCTGTGTCGTGTGGTTTCAGGTGTTGATATGCCATAACTATATTGGTGTGCAACGCTTTACCCTATTTACAAATCTTCACCCTGTTATATGTTTTCCCTGTAGGTGTTGATCAGTCGTAACTACATGGGAAACATGGACATGAATGAGGTCGACCACTTCATGCCCATTATGATGAGGATGGAGGAGGATGCAGACTCCTCGCCCCTGGTGACACACGGCTCCGCCCACTTCCTGTGGATCAAACACAGAAACCTCTACCGTATCCTGTCCAAACAGGAATTCCTGTTACTGCTCAGTCAGGCCGTCTTGGTTACCAAGCTTCTGTCTCTCTTACCATGCTCAGGACGACTGTCTCTGCTTCTGGCACATCACACAATTCACAGTTCACACCCTCACTGCATGTCCTTTATCTGTACATCTCATGTTATTCTGAACTAGAGGGAAATGCTGGGAACAACTAATCTTATGAGTCAACCATCTCAGTTGTGGTTGTAAAAGTTCCATGTGAAAAATATTTTAACACAGCAGTGGCCCAGTTACTTTTCTGTTCAACAGTTTTAGTATATTCTTAAGTTATTCTTCAGTGGTGGCAATGACCAAGAAGAATGCCAATGCAGCCCTGGTCTACTCCTTCCTCTACAAAATGGTGGAGGTGAGTGTGTGCTTTACTGATATACAGTCGTGGCCAAAAGTTTTGAGAATGACACAAATATGAATTTTCACAAAGTGCTGCCTCAGTTTGTATGATGGCAATTTGCATATACTCCAGGATGTTATGAAGAGTGATCAGATGAATTGCAATTAATTGCAAAGTCCCTCTTTGCCATGCAAATGAACTAAATCCCCCCCCCCCCCAAACATTTCCACTACATTTCCACTACATTTCAGCCCTGCCACAAAAGGACCAGCTGACATCATGTCAGTGAATCTCTAGTTAACACAGGTGTGAGTGTTGACTAGGACAAGGTTGGAGATCACTCTGTCATGCTGATTGAGTTCAAATAAAAGACTGGAAGCTTCAAAAGGAAGGTGGTGCTTGTAATCATTGTTCTTCCTCTGTCAAACATGGTTACCTGCATGGAAACACGTGCCGTCATCATTGCTTTGCACCAAAAGGGCTTCACATGCAAGGATATTGCCAGTAAGATTGCACCTAACTCAACCATTTATCGGATCATCAAGAACTTCAAGGAGAGCGGTTCAATTGTTGTGAAGAAGGCTTCACGGCGGCCAAGAAAGTCCAGCAAACGCCAGGACCGTCTCCTAAAGTTGATTCAGCTGCGGGACCGGGGCACCACTAGTAGAGCTTGCTCAGGAATGGCAGCAGGCAGGTGTGAGTGCATCTGCACGCACAGTTAGGCGAAGACTTTTGGAGGATGGCCTGGTTTCAAGAAGGGCAGCAAAGAAGCAACTTCTCTCCAGGAAAAACATCAGGGACAGACTGATATTCTGCAAAAGGTACAGAGATTGGACTGCTGAGGACTAGGTTAAAGTCATTTTCTCTGATGAATCCCCTTTCCGATTGTTTGCGGCATCCGGAAAAAAAGCTTGTCCGGAGAAGACAAGGTGAGCGCTACCATCAGTCCTGTGTCATGCCAACAGTAAAGCATCCTGAGACCATTCATGTGTGGGGTTGCTTCTCAGCCAAGGGAGTCGGCTCACTCACAATTTTGCCTAAGAACACAGCCATGAATAAAGAATGGTACCAACACATCCTTCGAGAGCAACTTCTCCCAACCATCCAGGAACAGTTTGGTGATGAAAATGGCATTTTCCAGCATGATGGAGCACCTTGCCATAAGGCAAAAGGGTTAACTAAGTGGCTCGGGGAACAAAACATCGATATTTTGGGTCCATGGCCTGGAAACTCCCCAGACCTTAATCCCATTGAGAACTTGCGGTCAATCCTCAAGAGGCGGGTGGACAAACAAAACCCCACAAATTCTGCAAAATTCCAAGCATTGATTTTGCAAGAATGGGCTGCCATCAGTCAGGCTATGGCCCAGAAGTTAATTGACAGCATGCCAGGGCGGATTGCAGAGGTCTTGAAAAAGAAGGGTCAACACTGCAAATATTCACTCCTTGCATCAACTTCATGTAATTGTCAATAAAAGCCTTTGACACCTATGAAAAGCTTGTAATTATACTTCAGTATTCCATAGTAACATCTGACAAAACTATCTAAAGACACTGAAGCAGCAAACTTTGTGGAAATTAATATTTGTGTAATTCTCAAATTTTGGCCACGACTGTACAGTACAGTTGAAGTCGGAAGTTAACATACACTTAGGTTGGAGTCATTAAAGTAGTTTTTCATCCACTCCACAAATTTATTGTTAACAAACTATAGTACTGGCAAGTCGGTTAGGACATCTACTTTGTGCATGACACAAGTAATTTTTCCAACAGGTGTTTACAGACAGATTATTTCAATTAGAATTCACTGTATCACAATTCCAGTGGGTCAGAAGTGTACATACACTAAGTTGACTGTGCCTTTAAAAAGCTTGGAAAATTACACAATATTATGTCATGGCTTTAGAAGCTTCTGATAGGCTAATTGACGTCATTTGAGTCAATTGGAGGTATACCTGTTGATGTATTTCAAGACCTACCTTCAAACTCAGTGCCTCTTTGCTTGACATCATGGGAAAATCAAAAGAAATCAGCCAAGACCTCAGAAAAAAAGTTGTAGACCTCCACAAGTCTGGTTCATCCTTGGGAGCAATTTCCAAACGCCTGAAGGTACCACGTTCATCTGTACAAACAATAGTACGCAAGTATAAACACCATGGGACCACACAGCCGTCATACCGCGCAGGAAGGAGTTGCGTTCTGTCTCCTAGAGATGAACGTACTTTGGTGTGAAAAGTGCAAATCAATCCCAGAACAACAGCAAAGGACCTTGTGAAGATGCTGGAGGAAACGGGTACAAAAGTATCTGTACCCACAGTAAAACGAGTCCTATATCGACATAGTCCGAAAGTCCGCTCAGCAAGGAAGAAGCCACTGCTCCAAAACCGCCATATAAAGCCAGACTACAGTTTGCAACTGCACATGGGGACAAACATCGTACTTTTTGGAGAAATGTCCTCTGGTCTGGTGAAACAAAAATATAACTGTTTGGCCATAATGACCATGGTTATGTTTGGAGAAAAAAGGGGGATGCTTGCAAGCCGAAGAACACCATCACAAACGTGAAGCATGGGGGTGGCAGCATCATGTTATGGGGGTGCTTTGCTGCAGGAGGGACTGGTGCACTTCACAAAATAGATGACATCATGAGGGAGGAAAAGTATGTGGATATATTGAAACAACATCTCAAGACATCAGTCAGGAAGTTGAAGCTTGAATCAAATGGGTCTTCCAAATGGACAATGACCCCAAGCATACTTCCAAAGTTGTGGAAATGGCTTAAGGACAACAAAGTCAAGGTATTGGAGTGGCCCTCACAAAGCACTGACCTCATCCTATATAACATTTGTGGGCAGATCTGAAAAAGCGTGTGCAAGCAAGGAGGCCTACAAACCTGACTCAGTTACACCAGCTCTGTCAGGAGGAATGGGCCAAAATTCACCCAACTTATTGTGGGAAGCTTGTGGAAGGCTACCTGAAACGTTTGACCCAAGTTTAACAATTTAACAGCAATTGGGTGTATGTAAACTTTTGACCCACTGGGAATGTAATGAAAGACACAAAAGCTGAAATAAATAATTCTCTACTATTATTCTGACATTTCACATTCTTAAAATAAAGTGGTGATCCTTTAAACTGAGTTTAACTGTATTTGGCTAAGGTGAATGTAAACTTCCGACTTCAACTGTACCTACTGGAGTACACTGCTTGTATTCAACCAATTGAATGCAATCCTATTGTATTGTATATGTAATAAGTTGTCTGTGTACCCATCTGTAGGTGTTTAAGGAGTACTTTAAGGAGCTGGAGGAGGAGAGTATCCGTGACAACTTTGTGACGGTGTATGAGCTGATGGATGAGGTCATGGACTTCGGCTTCCCTCAGACCACAGACAGCAAGATCCTGCAAGAGTGAGTATTGGACTGAGTACCAGTCAATCAATACTGCAGTCTGTCTTGGTAGGATTGGCTTGACATTTCAGACTGTAATACAGTGGCAATACTAAAACAGACTACCAAACTGACTGATATCCAACAGACTGATATCCACAGACTACCAAACTTACATATATTCAACAGACTGATATTCAACTTACTGATATCCAACAGACCACAAAACTTGTAGAAAGAGGAGGAAGGGAAGCGCTACTAAGATACACTATAGTATATTTTGGTAGATAGAAGGTGCTCTTTGGTAAAAGGTGTAAATTGGTCATCAAAAAGAAAGGAGGACCAAGGCACTCTTCATATAATTAATTAAAATGCCTTTATTAGTATGGCATGTTCAATAGAAACAAAGTTGTTTAAAAACGACGCATTTCGGCTGCATGGCCTTCGTCAGGGAGTACAGAAAAAGGAGAATACAATGTCCTCTTTAGAAAGGCTTTTCCAATTAGCCCTAATTAGAAGAGGGAGTGGTTACCAAATTGGACACACCGAGTAAGCAATAATATACACATGAAAAGGTGAAATACTGTAGCTATGTTATCATGAGCATACAACTCCAAGCTAGAAGCATCAGAACACCCAGAGAGGCAGTTCCAACCCTAACCATGACTGGGAGAAGTGTCCAGAACAAGAAAGCAATATATTCCACAGTACACCAGACCACAGCAAAACATGAACAACAGTCCAAACATAGCTGAGGGCAATAGAGCAAAATGTCCACTAGATGACAGCAAATGGACCCATCACGACCCTACAGGAAGGGTGAGAAATCCATATCTTCATTTAAACCAGGGTACTTAGTGGCCTGTAGTTTGTAAATCCAAAAACTTTCCCTTTGGTTTAACTGTTTAAGACGGTCCCCTTTTCTAATAGAGGCCGGAACATGATCAATACCCATAGCTTGTAGGGAGGCAGGGTTGCCATGGTGTAAGGACTTGTAGTGCCTTGCCATGGGGTAGTCTTCATTGCCTACCCGTATCGCGTACTTGTGTTCCGCCAAGCGATCTTGAAGGCGTCTCTTTGTCCGTCCAATGTAGAACACCTTGCACTGTGGACATTCTAATCTATAGATGACATGAGTGGTTTTGCAGTTAATAAAATGCTTGAGGTAATGCTCCATTTTAGAAGCTGTGTCAACAAAATACTTTTTCTGTGCAATATTACTGCAATGGTTGCACTGGTTACATTTAAAAGAGCCCTTGGGTTTGTGTTCAAGCCAAGTTTTTTGAGAGTCACCCGGAAGATAACTGTGGACTAATTTGTCATTTAGGGTAGGACATCTCTTAAAGCTTATGACTGGTGGTTCAGGAAAGACTTGGCGTAGTAGTGTATCACTTTGGATGATTCCCCAATTATTTTTTATGATTCTTTTAATGTTCTCTGCTTCAGTGCTGTATTTTGTAACAAAATACACTCTCTCTGATGTATCACGAGGCACTCCTCTTCGTAACAAGTTCTCTCTGTCAAGTAATCCAGCCCTTATACCTGCATCTTTCAGGACCTGAATGCTGTAGCCCCGATCCAAAAAGCGATTCTCCAATTCAGCAGATTTGACACTGTAGTCTGTTTCCTGATCGCAAATTCTGCGGACTCTTTGTAGTCCACCAAACTTACTGAAATCCAACAGACTGATATTCAACAGACTACTAAACGTACTGAAATCCAACAGACTGATATTCAACAGACTACTAAACGTACTGAAATCCAACAGACTGATATTCAACAGACCACCAAACAGACTGAAATCCAACAGACTGATATTCAACAGACTACTAAACGTACTGAAATCCAACAGACTGATATTCAACAGACCACCAAACAGACTGAAATCCAACAGACTGATATTCAACAGACCACCAAACAGACTGAAATCCAACAGACTGATATTCAACAGACCACCAAACAGACTGAAATCCAACAGACTGAAATCCAACAGACTGATATTCAACAGACTGATATTCAACAGACTGATATTCAACAGACTGATATCCAACAGACTGATATCCAACAGACTGATATCCAACAGACTGATATCCAACAGACTGATATCCAGCAGACTGATATCCAGCAGACTGATATTCAGCAGACTGATATTCAACAGACTGATATTCAACAGACTGATATTCAACAGACTGATATCCAACAGACTGATATTCAACAGACTGATATCCAGCAGACTGATATCCAGCAGACTGATATTCAGCAGACTGATATTCAGCAGACTGATATTCAGCAGACTGATATTCAACAGACTGATATTCAACAGACTGATATCCAACAGACTGATATCCAACAGACTGATATCCAACAGACTGATATCCAACAGACTGATATCCAACAGACTGATATCCAACAGACTGATATCCAGCAGACTGATATCCAGCAGACTGATATCCAACAGACTGATATCCAACAGACTGATATCCAACAGACTGATATCCAACAGACTGATATCCAACAGACCGATATCCAACAGACCGATATTCAACAGACCGATATTCAACAGACCGATATCCAACAGACCGATATCCAACAGACCGATATCCAACATACTGATATCCAACATACTGATATCCAACAGACTGATATCCAACAGACTGATATTCAGCAGACTACCAAACGTACTGATATCCAACATACTGAAATCCAACAGACCGATATCCAACAGACCGATATCCAACATACTGATATCCAACATACTGATATCCAACAGACTGATATTCAGCAGACTACCAAACGTACTGATATCCAACATACTGATATCCAACAGACTGATATCCAACAGACTGATATTCAGCAGACTACCAAACGTACTGATATCCAACATACTGAAATCCAACTTACTACCAAACTGACTGATATCCAACAGACTATCACAGTGCTATGTAAACTACAGTATATAGGGTACAAATGCTTTAGCTTGTTAACAATACTTTATTTTTGTGTTTTCTTCAACATACTACCAAACTGACTGATGACCTGCAGACTGATGACCTGCAGACTGATGACCTGCAGACTGATGACCTGCAGACTGATGACCTGCAGACTGATGACCTGCAGACTGATGACCTGCAGACTAATATCCAACAGACTACTAAACATATTGATATCCAACATACTGATATCCAACAGACTGATATCCAACATACTGATATCCAACAGACTGATATCCAACAGACTGATATCCAACAGACTGATATCCAACAGACTGATATCCAACATAGTACCAAACTGACTGATATCCAACAGACTGATACCCAAAAGACTGATATCCAACATAGTACCAAACTGACTGATATCCAGCTGACTGATATCCAACATACTATCACAGTGCTATGTAAACTACAGTATATAGGGTACAAACGCTTTAGCTTGTTAACAATACTTCATTTTTGTGTTTTCTTTAACATACTACCAAACTGATTGATATCCAGCAGACTACCAAACTTACTGATATCCAACTGACTACCAAACAGACTGATATCCAACTGACTGAAATCCAACTTACTACCAAACTGACTGATATCCAGCTGACTGATATCCAACAGACTGATATCCAACATAGTACCAAACTGACTGATATCCAGCTGACTAATATCCAGCTGACTGATATCCAACAGAATGATATGCAACAGACTGATATCCAACATACTACCACAGTGCTACGTAAACTACAGTATAAAGGGTCCAAATGCTTTGGCTTGTTAACAATACTTTATATTTGTGTTTTCTTCTCTGCTAAAGAGTGAGTGGAGTCAGTCAGTCAACACCTCTGTCTGCACACCTTTCTAATAGATGGCTTGCCAGCATACTTGCATCCAGGCTAGTGACAGTATACAATAGCCTACAGGATTCAGAGGGTTTAGCTCGTTAACAGGAATTTGTTTTCCTATTTTGCTCCTGGGAAAGGTGCCATGTTCTGGCAGAAGGTTCAGCATTCACTTAATTAGGGCCAGGCTACCACGGCAACGGGCTAAATATGTCTCCTTAACTTCTTGGCGCACGGATCCCTTTAGCGGGAAACAACCGCTGAATTGCAGAGCGCCAAATTTAAAAAAAAATACTACAAATATTTATTTTCATGAAATCACAAGTGAAATATACCAAAACACAGTTTAGCTTGTTGTTAATCCACCTATCGTGTCAGATTTTGAAAATATGCTTTACAGCGAAAGCACTCCAAGCATTTGTGAGTTTATCGATCACTAGACAAAACAGTAAGAACACCTAGCAGCCATGTAGATTGGTCACGAAAGCCAGAAAAGCAATACAATTAATCGCTTACCTTTGATGATCTTCGGATGTTTGCACTCACTAGACTCCCAGTTACACAATAAATGTTCCTTTTGTTTGATAAAGATGTTTTAAATATCAAAATACCTCCATTTGTTTGGCTTGTTATGTTCAGTATTTCACAGCCTTAGGCAAGTCATCAAGGCTTGACGAAAATTCCATATAGTATCCGTAAAGGTTGTAAAAACATGTCAAATGTTTTTAATAATCAATCTTCAGGTTGTTTTTAACATCAATAATCGATAATATTTCAACCGGACTGTAAACTATTCAATACGGGAGAGAAAGAAAATGTAGAGGAACGAGCAACAACTAATGGAGGGATATCCGTGTATCCACTGACGCGTTTTGATAAATCTCGCTCATTTTTCAAAATAAAAGCTTGAAACTATGTCTAAAGACTGTTCACACCCTGAGGAAGCCACAGGAAAAGGAATCTGGTTGATACCCCTTTAAATTGATGAAAGGCAGGTAATGGAACAGTGATTTTTCAAAATAGAAGTCACTTCCGGGTTGGATTTCCTCAGGTTTTCGACTGCAAAATCAGTTCTGTTATACTCACAGACAATATTTTGACAGTTTTGGAAACTTTAGTGTTTTCTATCCTACTCTGTCAATTATATGCATATTCTAGCATCTGGACCTGAGAAATAGGCAGCTTACAATGGGAACGTTATTTTTCCAAACATAAAAATTATGCCCCCTAGCTTCAAGAGTTACATCTTCTTACACTTACAATTGAAAGCCTGCTTGTAACATCATACTATAATTTAGTATTTTTAATTGCTCAAACAGACTGTTTACTGTGATAATATGGTGACTGTCTGATGTAGACATGTGAAGATTTTGCCTTGAGGTTTGATGAGGCCTTTATCAGTGTGATGTCTGTGTTGTCTGTGTCCATGGGCCTGAATAGGGCTGATCATCGCTAGACCGTCTTCCATTGACACACACACACACACACATACACACACAATACCACCGTCAGCTGGCTGCACTCGACACTCCAGACAGACGAGCTCTGTTCTGATCCTCGTTTTACCAAGGAGACCCCCCGCCCCACCTCATCCCGGCGTTCTTCCATCCTCGCCCTGTTCTCCCCCCAATCAGGCTCTTCCACAACCTCCCCCCCTTAAAACACTACCCACCTGACCTGCCAACCATTCCCTTTTCTTCCCCTGCGTGTGTGTGAGGCAATGAGTGTGTTTGTGTGTGTTGTTTCGTAGTATGACTGACATGACATTCTTATGCTAATCTGTCGATTTGCCGCCAACTCTGCTCTCGGATAGATTCATTAGCATTTCTGAGAAGAATCAGGACCAAACAAAACAAGCCCACTTGTCTTTCATGTCTTTCCACTCTCTGTGAGTCGTGATGAGGCGTTGAGATGAGGCGTTGAGATGAAATGATCTCCCTGCATGAGGAGGCGTAAAACACAGTGCGGTGGTGAAATCAAACCAGTGTTTTGTCATTTCTTGGTCAATTTTGGGGATCATCTTTCGGTGCCATAGCCCAGAGAAGGTTTAGTAAAGGAGAGGGGGTTTCTCAGACGAGCCCAGAGAAGGTTTAGTAAAGGAGAGGGGGTTTCTCAGACGAGCCCAGAGAAGGTTTAGTAAAAGAGAGGGGGTTTCTGACGAGCCCAGAGACGGTTTAGTGGAGGAGAAAAAGTCGGCAAGCATCAGAAGGGTCCATGGTGGAGAATGGATCAATCTGTCTCATTACCCCAGGGGGAGCTTGGAGAGATGCAGGCAGAAGAGATCTACCAGGGGGGATTACAGGTGTGTGTGTGTGTGTGTGTGTGTGTGTGTGTGTGTGTGCGCGTATTTGAGGAAGTAGATGGTGTTGCTGTCTGTCACTTGGTTGTTTGTCAGTGAGATATAAAGAGAGACAAGGGCAGGTGTCCCACAGATGGTCACGTTTGCATACTGGAGGTACATCATCTTCCTCCTACCCACACCCCATCTCATCACATCCTCCCTTCAGACACCCAGTCCTCCCTGGAGGACAACAAGCCTCTCTCAGGACAGTACATCAATTCAATTCAAGGGGCTTTATTGGCATGGGAAACATGTGTTAAAATTGCCAAAGCAAGTGAGGTAGATAATATACAAAAGTGAAATAAACAATAAAAATTAACAGTAAACATTACACATACATATATCTCTGCCTGTTGTACAACTCAGCACTGCAGCATACGGTACTGATAGTACAGCCAGAATTAGACGATAGTCATACAAGGTCTGCTGTGTTTAAAGGCACAATGGGATCGGGCTAGTGACATGTAACCACTCTCGCGGAGCTATGGGTGCAAGGCCTGACAGTCTATGAGGTCAACTTGATTGCTTTTAGCAATTGTAGATTGTACCGATTTAATGAGCACACAAGATGTACAATAGGTACAAAATAATGATTTGAGCTCAGAGTTTAGTTTAGCGCAGTCTGAGTCTTTTGGTTACAATTACAATGTAAACCCCCTTGTTCCAATTACAACCATGGTTACCAAGCTCACAACCCAAGACAAATCCTTTCAATAATCTATCTACTCCAGTCAAGAGGTTTAATAAAATTAACTTTCTATTCTGGGGTATCATAAGCTCTTTCATCATTAATGAATAAATACAAGGTATGATATCACCTAGAAAACAAATATCTTCATAAAATAACTTCCACTGTCCTTCCTAGAGTTCCTTTTCATCTTGTGCTCCTCTGTTTTTGCACCTAAGTGGAAAGTGAGGTAGTGATGCCTGTATTTGTCCCCCTCTGAACAAGCCTACATGGTATCTGTCCTCTCTCTCCCCCTATCTTCTGTCTCCTCTCTGCTCTCCCCGGTCCCTCTGTCCCTCTCTCCTCTCCTGTCCCCCTCTCTGCAGGTACATCACCCAACAGGGTCACAAACTGGATGTGGGCGCCCCTCGCCCCCCCGCCACCGTCACCAACGCTGTGTCCTGGAGGTCGGAGGGCATCAAGTACAGGAAGAACGAGGTGTTCATGGACGTCATCGAGTCCGTCAACCTACTGGTAAGAAGCCTCTTTAATGGGATCTCGTTTTGTTACTATTCTACCTGTTTACTGTGAAGATAAAGTCATGGCAACTCCACAGTAAGAAACTGCTAAATAGAAAAACAACAGGGGACACCTCTAGTAAACAATAATTATTAAAGAACACTAGCCAAGCCATAAGTTTCCACACATCTTTTAACCCTTTGAATGTGTGATCTAACTGTATAGAGTACTGATGACAGGTAACAAATGAGAGTGACTAGTTGGGACAGTAGTATGATTATAAAACGGCTGGTCTGGCTTTGTGTGGCATAACTGATTTGTGTGCAGGGTAAGACGAACATACAATAGATTAAAGGCCCAGTCCAGTCAAAAACTAGAATTCCCTGTGTTTTATATACACTACCGTTCAAAAGTTTGGGGTCACTTAGAAATGTCCTTGTTTTTGAAAGAAAAGCACATTTTTGTCCATTAAAATAACATTGAATTTATCAGAAATACAGTGTAGACATTGTTAATGTTGTAAATGACTATTACAGCTGTAAACGGCTGATTTTTAATGGAATATCTACATAGGCATACAGAGGCCCATTATCAGCAACCGTCACTCCTGTGTTCCAATGGCACGTTGTGTTAGCTAATCCAAATGTATAATTTTAAAAGGCTAATTTAAATGTGTTGTTTTAGAGGGTTAGCCATAGTACGGAACCCCTGGAGCAAATTAGGGTTAAGTGCCTTGCTCAAGGGCACATCAACAGGTTTTTCACGTTGTCAACAGGTTTTTCACGTTGTTTGAACCAGCAACCTTTTGGTTACTGCCCCAATGCTCTAACGCAAGGCTACCTGTTGCACTTTCCCCTCCCCACTCACACCACTCCCAGACAGCCCTAGAAAAAAATGTTGCTTGAGAAATTGCTCTTTGCTAAGAAGCAATTTTTTTCCTTTTGCCCATTTTAAATGAAAACAATCCCAGTAAGGTACTTAATTGTAACTCAGAAATGATATTGAGATCAAAATGGCTGCATTGGTCCTTTACCCTAAACCAGGAAAATGTTTGAGTAAAGGTAAACATTCCCAGGTAAAGAGTTCATAGTCATACACTTTACTGTAGAGACCTTTTACTGTATACCAATGATGGGAAACTTTGATGGAGGTGGGGGCCACAAAAAAACGTATCATCATGAGGGGCCGCGGCGGGTCTGCGTACCCAGGATAGATACATTTTTGTTCAAATTTGATTTCTAATAGTTGGATACATATTTAGAGTGATCATTATTTAGAATGAGCTGTATGTCAGAGAAGGTTCTTCCAGATATCATTTCTCCACTTTCCTCCAATTTCCTGTCTTACAACAATCCTCAGGTTTCTGTGCTAACGTTGTTACACCGGGACACCCATGTGGCCACAACCTTTTGGTTTGGCATGTAACCAGCCCCCTGAGCCCCTGATGTATCCCAGGGGTCACAGTCAGAGACATGGCTGATAACTGATTGTAAGGAAGAGCAGGTCTGATGGGCCTCTATTGCCACATTATCATCAAACTGGATAGCTAGATCTCTGAGCTCCCTTTTTGTGACAAGCCACTTTATCATCTTCAGTCTCAAACATCTTCCTTAACCTCATATAAACCTGCCATCCTTGATTGCTCCTTGTCAAAATCAGAGTTTTTGTGATTCATATTTTTCCCTGTCTGTAACCATCTCTGTAGGTGAGTGCTACCGGCAGTGTCCTGCGTAGTGAGATCGTTGGCAGCATCAAGCTCAAGGTGGTCCTGTCTGGGATGCCTGAACTCAGACTGGGCCTCAACGACAAGGTGCTCTTTGAAATCACAGGACGTGAGTATAAACACCTCCAGTATAATGTCTGTACACCATAGCCGTGGGCAGTAGGGGTGCTGCAGTACCCTCCTCCTCCCCCCCCCCCCCCACACACAATACATTTAAATAATGTTTTCAAAATTGAATAATTACTCCTGTCTGAACACTGACTGAATCTGGGCAGCACATGCACCAACATTTTTTATTTATTTTTATTTTATTTAACATCTATTTAACTAGGCAAGTCAGTAAAGAACAAATTCTTATTTACAATGACAGACTACCAAAAGGCAAAATGCCTCCTGCAGGGACTGGGGCCTGGGATTAAAAATGTAAATAAATACAATATAAATATAGGACAAAACACATCACAACAAGAGAGACAACAACACTACATAAAGAGAGACCTAAGACAACAACACAGCATGGTAGCAACACAACATAACAACAACATGGTAGCAACACAACATGCTAGCAGTACAAAACATGGAACAAACATGATTGGGCACAGACAACAGCACAAAGGGCAAGAAGGTAGAGACAACAATACATCACACAAAGCAGCCACAACTGTCAGTAAGAGTGTCCATGATTGAGTCTTTGATTTCAAATAAACAGTTTGTTGCATTGTGACCATAGAAATAGAATCCATAGAACCCAGCTAGCACATAACGTTCTGAAAACCATATGTTTCTTAGAGCTTGGTGAGAGCGTGATTGTCCAATGGTTATTTTGCATACAACCTTCCCATAACGTTTCCTACAGGTTTTGTCATGGTTCGTTTTAAAGTAATGTTCTCAAACTGTTCAGAGAACGTTAAGAAAAAACGTTCTTCTGTTGGAATTTTAGTATAACATTTTCTGCAGGTTTCTTCACGGTGCAATTTAAAGTCCTGTTCTCAAAACATTAAGAAAACTTTAGTAACATTCAAAGAACGTTCTAAGAATGCTATGTGTGTTGGCCACACCTGATCTTAATGAGTGCTTGTTTCCTTTGAAATGGGGTCTGTTTGAATAGACAAAAATGAACAGCTATGTATGAGTTAAGAAAACATGGCATGCTAGCTCCATGCTAGTGGCACAGTGGACTAATTCCATGTATAGAGAGCAGAAGATCAGGTTTTGAATCTCACTGACGCCATGCCACAATAAAAAAAGAGATGTGTTTGCATAATTAATGTCCTATCTGTGCTTAGAGTTTAAAAAACTTTAAACTAAGCTAGCAGTGTTATAAAAGCATTTCATGAGACTTTTGTAAAAGGCCATATTTTCCAGACCCTGCTAAGATTTTTGCCCCATCCTAAAAAGTCTTCTTCTGAACTATATGCCACTAGGCAAATAGGATAATAGAATACGTTATTATAAAGGGATTTTTATACACCCAACTCAATATCTTCCCGTGGCTATGCTGTACACAGTATACACACAAACTGACTCACAAGTACACAGACACACACCAAAAGGTAAGGACAATCATAGCCAGTGCAAGGTCCCCAACCCAAATAATTGGACTCTTCATCTCTGGAGAGATGTGGTCACAGGTAATATGGACAATTACCTTCCATGCCCAAATCCTCACCCTTCAATATCTTAGTTTGTTCCCAATCCTGCCCAACTAACTCCATACCTCCTGCCTCCCATCCCTACCTCCACCCCTCTGCCTCCACTGCCCCCATTCTCCGTCCCTGGTCTCCCCCCTCATGTGCCCTGGTTGTGGGGCGTCTGGTGGATTACTCTTCCCTGGTCTGGCCCCGGTGCTAATCCCTCCCCCAGGCTACTGCTGCTTTCGGCAGATGAAAGATGGATGGCTCCTCACATGCAGCCTACGGCCTGGAAGTGAAGTGGCATGTCTGGAAAATAAAAATACTCCTACAAATAATGGATAGATAAACATGAGAATGCAAAATGTGCTTCTGCACTCTCCCTATTGGGGTGGCAGGTAGCGTAGTGGTTAGAGCGTTGGAAGGTTGCAAGATCGAATTCCCGAGCTGACGAGGTGAAAATCTGTCATTCTGCCCCTGAACAAGGCAGTTAACCCACTGTTCCTAGGCCGTCATTGAAAATATGAATTTGTTCTTAACTGACTTGCCTAGTTAAATAAATAAAAATGAATACAATTGCGGCAGGTAGCTTAGTGGTTAGAGTGTTGGGCCAGTAACCGGAAGGTTGCTGGGTTGAATCCTCGAGCTGACAAGGTAAAAATCTGTAATTTTGCCCCTGAGGAAGGCAGTTAACCCACTGTTCCCTGGGCACCATGGATGTGGATTAAGGCTGCACCTCTGCACCTCTCTGATTCAGAGGGTTTGGGTTAAATGCAGAAGACACATTTCAGTTGAATACATTCAGTTGGACAACTGACTAGGTATCCCCCTTTCTCTTTCCCATAATCAAAGGAAGAAGTGACATGAACTATTCTCCCAAAATGTATATTGCACTTTGTTTTTGCATAACATGCATATGTATGTATGCCCTCAAGGGATCCTACTAAAATCTAAATTTGGGACAAGTAATTCTGAACCATAAAGGTGTGTTTTGATTACGAAGTGATATTTAATTAATGTGTCTGTCCTGGCTTGCTACATGTAAACAGCCTTGTGTGGGTTAAACAGCACCCTCTTCTGGTCAAAGCCTGTTAATGTCACTACACATAAAGAAGCTACTGTTGGAGAGTCAGGGCAGTCAAATCTGGGTATAGGGAAATCATGCTAATGATACATAAAGGAAAGAAAATCACATGAGCTTACAGCTTACAGGGAGAGTTTTGAAGTAGGCTTTGAGAGATATGAGAGCTGAAACAGATCAAATTGTGAAAACGAATAAAACACAGGATTAATTTCTGTGATATGGACACATGACTGTTCTGTTGCCATGTTCGGGAGATTGTGAACCACAGGGGACAGTGAGATAACCTAAACCCTTCTACGTCTGGCATCTCTCTCTCCCTCCACCCCCTTAGAGCCCGAACATGACCGACTGTGCCTCCTTTTTGACCGTTCCACAATCTCTCAGTAATGATGCTACCAGGGGGACCATACTTACAGTATATTGGGGAGAGTAGCGCTCCAAAGGGCTAACCTGCTGGGATGTAATGATCTGATAGGCCTGCTAGGTCTCTGATCTCCAAAGACTAGACGCTAGCTCTCCCTGGAGGATGGGGCTTTACATTGAAATGTCACGCACACACACACACACACACACACACACACACACACACACACACACACACACACACACACACTCGGTCAAACTCAGTCATCTTGGTGTGGACAGGGTTCATTCTACCTGGGTTCATGTGGGGCCCAGAGTCATGAAGAGCTTTTAACAGCAGCTCTGCTGGGCCTTTTTCTATGTATTCAGGAAAACAACGGGAACATTAGGCTTGCTCACCACAGTACACAGCCACATTGCCAGGTCATTGTTTTCTAACCCACTCCTGAAGTGGATGTTCTTCCAAAACTTTCTCTTATAACAGCTATGATCGATTGAACTCTTTATAAAGTACCTACGCAGAAGAAACAGTGGTGTGTACAGTGTCACTGTGTGTTTTCTGATCAGGAAGGATGACAATGGAACCTACAGGACACTATTTAGTATCCGAGATAATAAGACTGTACAGCACTTGAACTGAGACTGGAAAACTTCTATGGACTGCTATGGATATTTTGCACCTGTCAGAGGTTGTGTATTAGGACATAGCCTTTACAATAACCCCGCCCCCTTACCTGTCCTGTCAGGAGAGAAATGTAAGACGGTAGAGCTGGAGGATGTCAAGTTCCATCAATGTGTCCGTCTGTCCCGCTTCGAGAACGACCGCACCATCTCCTTCATCCCCCCTGATGGAGAGTCCGAGCTCATGTCCTACCGCCTCAACACCACGGTCAGCAGAACACACGCACACACACACACACACGTCTCCTTTCCTCCATGTTAACCTTCTCTCCTCTTCTCTGTCTGCCAGGTGAAGCCTCTGATATGGATTGAGAGTGTGATTGAGAAGTTCTCCCACAGCCGAGTGGAGATCAAGGTTAAGGTAAAGGATGTCCACCATCATCCGCTGTGTTTTAGCATGGCTCCAACATTGGCTTTCCTATGAACCCTGGCTGCAATGTGGGACAATGTTTGGGTTGGGACTGTTTCCTCAACCTTTAACTTTAGATGCTATGAGTTAATCATTGAGCAAGGAAGTCTTCATACAATAACCTCTGTGTTTCTTCTTGATGACTGTATCCTTTCAATCCATCACTAGCATTGCACGTCTCTGCTGGTAACCTTTTGACCTTTCACCTCCACCCTACAGGCCAGGAGTCAGTTTAAGAGTCGCTCCACTGCCAACAATGTGGCCATCATGGTACCTGTGCCCAGCGATGCCGACTCGCCCAAATTCAAGACGAGCACAGGCAGCTGCAAGTATCTTCCTGAGAAGAGCGTGGTGCAGTGGAACATCAAATCCTTCCCTGTAAGTAGCTAACGTCACTGAGATGGACTAAACATTACTACCCTGAACAAAAATGTAAAGTGTTGGTCTCATATTCCATGAGGTGAAATAAAAGATCCCAGAAATGTTTCATTCCCACAAAAAGCTTGTTTCTCTCAAATTTTGTGCACAAATTTGTTTACATCCCTGTTAGTGAGAATTTCTCCTTTGCCAAGATAATACATCCACCTGACAGGTGTGGCATATCAAGAAGCTGATTAAACAGCATGATCATTACACAGCTGCACCTTGTGCTGGGGACAATAAAAGGCCACTCTAAAATGTGCAGTTTTGTCACACAACACAATGCCACAGATGTCTCAAGTTTTGAGGGACCGTGAAATTGACATGGTGACTGCAGGAATGTCCACCAGAGCTGTTGCCAGAGAATTTAATGTTAATTTCTCTACCATAAGCTGCCACCAACTTCTGAGGTCCATTGTGAGGCCATTTTTTTTTAAAGGTATCTGTGACCAACAGATGCAGTCATGTGAAATCCATAGCATAGGTCCTGTGTGGCTTAGTCGGTAGAGCATGGCGCTTGAAATACCAAGGGTCGTGGGTTCGATTCCCGCTGGGACCACTCATACCACCCATGTAACAGTAGCCATGTGTTTAAGATACTATTTTGTTCAATCCACCCTCACACAGTTGTACTCTTCAAAACCATACTATGGGTAATTATTGACCAGGAGCGGCTGGTGGGAGGAGCTATTGGAGGACGAGCTCATTGTAATAGCTGGAATGGAGTAAATGGAACGGAGTCAAACGCGATTTCCATATGCCGTTCCATTGATTCCATTCCAGCCATTACAATGAGCCCGTCTTCCTCCTATAGCTCCTCACACCAGCCTCCTCTGTTATTGACTAAATAGTAACTAAATGGTAAACATGCGGTCTTATCCATTAACAGATTCTGAAGGCTACAGTATTCTCTTTTTTTTATTTATTTTTTTATTTTTAAATTTTATCCCATTTTCTCGTGGTATCCAATCGCTAGTAATTACTACCCTGTCTCATCGCTACAACTCCCGTACGGGCACGGGAGAGACGAAGGTCGAAAGCCATGCGTCCTCCGAAGCACAACCCAACCAGCCGTACTGCTTCTTAACACAGCGCGCCTCCAACCCGGAAGCCAGCCGCACCAATGTGTCGGAGGAAACACCGTGTACCTGGCCCCCCTTGGTTGGCGCGCACTGCGCCCGGCCCGCCACAGGAGTCGCTGGAGCGCGATGAGACAAGGATATCCCTACCGGCCAAACCCTCCCTACCCCGGACGACGCTATGCCAATTGTGCGTCGCCCCATGGACCTCCCGGTCGCGGCCGGCTGCGACAGAGCCTGGGCGCGAACCCAGAGACTCTGGTGGCGCAGTTAGCACTGCGATGCAGTGCCCTAGACCACTGCGCCACCCGGGAGAGGCTACAGTATTCTCACAGGAAGCAGCACATTTTCTGATGTTTTTACACCGCCACCAGAAGAATCACGGGGAGGTTAGAATAGTTATGTCTGATAACAGCTACAGAAAACACTTCATATTGATAAAGACTGACAAGCATTCTTTACTCAACCCCATGGCCTAACTATTAACATTACATTCAGCATGACTCTGTCAACTCTCTCTGCTGCTGTAAAACCACATCCTTCCTGTCTCTGAGGAACAAAAGAGCCGCATGGACAGTTTAAACAAACAACTGTGTGTGGAGGTGGTATTGGTGATGTGTCGCAGGAGACTGTGTTTATTAAAAACAAAAAAATATGTTTTTTAAGTGAGAAGTAGGCATTGGTCTGAAGCTGAAAAAGAAAGGAAATTCACATGAGCACCACAATGACTATTCCAACCATGCTCTACCAAGGTTTTCCACCACACAGCTTTGACCTACTACAGTAGCTGTGTTGGTATTGTACTTCAAACTATGTGTTGGCAGGTTGCTTGGGATTCCAACCTTCTCAAACAGCCTAATTCATACTCTTAGAGGAGGTGCTCCCACAATCATGTGATTTGTACCTCCATTCAGGTCATCTTGTAGTTGTTTACCTAACAAGGAAGTGCACTGTTGATGTATCCTGCACCAGTACAGACGTGAGGAGTGTTTTAATATTACTGCATGGCCTGGCTAGCTTTATTGTGATAAGATCAGGTAGGGAGGGGTTTGGCTTCAACGGGCCATTTGTTCGGTTTACAGTGCACTATAAAGTACACTATATATACAAAAGTATGTGGACACTCTTTCAAATTAGTGGACTCGGCTACTTCAGGCACACCTGTTGCTAACAGGTGTATAAAATCGAGCACACAGCCATGCAATCTCCACAGACAAACATTTGGCAGTAGAATGGCCTTACTGAAGAGCTCAGTGACTATCAATGTGGCACCGTCATAGGATGCAAACTTTCCAACAAGTCAGTTAATCAAATTTCTGCCCTGCTAGAGCTGCCCTGGTCAACTGTAAGTGCTGTTATTGGGAAGTGGAAACGTTTAGGAGCAACAACAGCTCAGCCGCGAAATGGTAGGCCACACAATCTCACAGAACGGGACCGCCGAGTGCTGAAGCAACACTCACTACCGAGTTCCAAACTGCCACTGGAAGTAACGTCAGCACAATAACTGTTCGTCAGGAGTTTCATGAAATGGGTTTCCATGGCCGAGCAGCCGCACACAAGCCTAAGATCACCATGCGCAACGCCAAGCGTCGGCTGGAGTGGTGCAAAGGTCGCCGCCATTGGACTCTGGAGTAGTGGAAACGCGTCCTCTGGATTGATGATTCACGCTTCATCATCTGGCAGTCTGATAGACGAATCTGGGTTTGGCGGATGCCAGGAGAACACTACCTGCCTGAATGCATAGTGCCAACTGTAATGTTTGGTGGAGGAAGAATAATGGTCTGGGGCTGTTTTTCATGGTTCGGGCCCCTTAGTTCCAGTGAAGGGAAATTTTAACGCTACAGCATACATAACATTCTACACGATTCTGTGCTTCCAACTTTGTGGCAACAGTTTGGAGAAGGCCCTTTCCTGTTTCAGCATGACAATGCCCCCATGCACAAAGCGAGGTACATACAGAATTGTTTTGTTGAGATTGGTGTGAAAGAAGTTGACTGACTGGCCTGCACAGAGCCCTGACCTCAACCCCATCGAACACCTTTGGGATGAATTGGAACGCCGACTGCGAGCCAGGCCTAATTGCCTGACCTCACTAATGCTCTTGTGGCTGAATGGAAGCAGGTCCCCGCAGCAATGTTCCAACATCTAGTGGAACGCCTTCCCAGAAAGTGGAGGCTGTTATAGCAGCAAAATGGGGAATGTAGTGTAGTTCACAACATAACAAAGAACTTTAACGAAGAGAAATGCTCCAGTTTTCCAATAAACCTCATACCTGTGTGTGTTTCTCTGTTTGAACAGGGGGGGAAAGAGTACATGATGAGGGCTCACTTTGGTCTGCCTAGTGTGGAGAGTACTGAGTTGGAGGGGAGAAGGCCCATCACTGTCAACTTTGAGATCCCCTATTTCACTGTATCTGGTATCCAGGTAAGCTAACCGATCCCTTAAATCTATGTTTATCAAAGTGGACCCTTGTAGAGCCAGGTATGAGTTCCATCGAATAGTGCACACAGGCTGGAAGGAGCTGACTCACGGGTGCGTGTGTCAGAGCGTGCCCCAGAACGAATCAGTTGGACGGGCCTTTGATTTCCATAGGTATTCATGTTTTTTTTACGGGAACCCCTGTGTGCACGCGCTTGCGTTTTACAATTTTTTCAAGGGGTGTAATAGGAAATGCAATAGGCAGCTTGTGAGTTTAAAGTTTGGGGAAGCTTACAATTTATCCTACCATTTTTACCCATCTGGGTGCCAGTTATGATTATTTTTATATATGCACATTTTCGTGGAAAGGTTTCATTACAACAATAAAGTTTTTTGGTTCTCAATATCATAGTCAGGTGGTTAATCATAAAAAACTGAAGTAAAATGATACAAATGTACAATTTCAAATTCAACTATGGCGAGAGCACTAGCCTCTGCCATATGGGCACATTTAATATACTGTGATCAATTGGCAGCTAAAGAAACGAGAGCATAGAAATCAGAGATAGCTTATTGGCAAATGCAGCAGTAGGCCTTTAACGTCCATCGTCAACTAAGTGAAATGCATTGGCCTAAAGCTGTTTTTTTTTTTTAAAGTAAATTAAATTTCCACTGGATATATGGGATCATCAGATCATGATATTTTGTTCTTTCACACCGAGTCTTGGCAATTATCAAGGTGTTGGAAAGATTTTTCAAATACTGAGGAATTATCATTGCAATGGATGTAAAAAATGTAAATAAAACTGACTTTGTTGACTTGTGTGAGGCAAAGAAACAATTACTTTGAAACTCAGCTTATTAGTGGTGTATGTGGTGAGTTAAGACAATCAGAAAATCAACATTGCCAAATGTGCACTTTCCTACAGATATATAGCGCCATATCTTCGCCTCACACCCATCCACTTCTTTTACATTTGTTTAATTTAACCTTTATTTAACTAGGCAAGTCAGTTGAGAACACATTCTTATTTACAATGAAGGCCTAACCCCGGACAAATCGCTGGGCAAATTGTGCCCCGCCTTATGTGACTCCCAATCACGGCCGGTTGAGATACAGCCTGGAATCGAACCAGGGTCTGTAGTGACGCCTCTAGCACTGAGATGCAGTGCCTTTGACCGCTGCGCCAATTGATGCAACATTTTTTATTATACTCAAGACACATTATTTTCACACATATTTTAGACCCTTTTCACTGACAGCTGCAACTCAGTCAGCTAGATCTATTGTTACGTTCACTAGCCATATTGCGGCCTTCCCAAACTCACTGGTGATTTTAAAACAATCCACAGCTATTTTTCTAAAATAAGCTAATGATCCTCTGTGGCTAAGTCATGCTCCCCTGTGAAGTATTTTGAATGGTTTTATTTACAGGAGTAAATACATCATTTTGGCCAAACATCAATTTACTTTAGGGCAATCCAGCATCCTAACAGGGCACTGTGTACCTGCCAACTTTCCTTTCCAATTCGCAAGAGGCTGAAACCTGAGATCTGTATGTAATGAGGAGATGCTGATGTCTCCACCCTAACAATGGGAGTCTTTGTCCTAAAGGCGGGAAGGCAGATGACAAGCTTAGGTCTGCATCACAGGAGGTTGGTGGCACCTTAATTAAGGAGGACGGGCTCGTGGTAATGGCTGGAGTGAAATGGTATCAAATGCATCAAACACATGGTTTCCCTCTGTCTCATTATGTTTAGACCATGTTTTTTTTTTCCTATTGCGTTATTGACTGTATGTTTGTTTATTCCATGTGTAATTCCATGTGTAACTCTGTGTTGTTTTTTGTGCCGCACTGCTTTGCTTTATCTTGGCCAGGTCACAGTTGTAAATGAGAATTTTATCTCAACTAGCCTACCTGGTTAAATAAAGGTGAAATAAAAAATAAAATAAATGTGTCTGATGCTGTCTGGACAGAAATAGTATGACATGCCTTACTCTTTTGGTCCACACAGTATCAGATACATGGTCTACACATACTGAGACAGAGGGGCGCTGTTTCGCTCGGTTGCTTTAACCCTCCTGTTGTGTTCGTTTCATGTTCATTCATTCTGTGTTCCCGGTCCAAAATACCGCCCCATTATTGATGATTATAAATCCATAATAATAATAATACATATATTATCACTAATGTTGTGTTCGATCTTTTTATCAAATTAAGATCTTGTGAACATTACAAGTTTTGAACTTCTATTTGCTATTTATGGCCTGTAGGCCTCATTGACCTGAGCTCATACAACTCGTTTTTGAGTAAAAAATTCTGCTGCCACAGAATGAATTGTGAGCAAGGCCTCAAAAAAGCTTTATATACCAGAGCTGCAAGAAAAGTCCAAATATTATTGAAACAATGTTGTGATTGTTTGTGAGAATGCCAACAGGTGTGGTTCCTGTGGTTGAAAGATTCTATTGGGAAAGGTTCCCGTTTGGGGTTGCCATGGAAGCCAAGAAGAGGGGGGGGGGGGTGTGCTCAAACACACATGCATGTGGGGGTCTGGGAGAGGAAGTGTGTCCATCTGATGAATGGGCATGTGCCTGAACTCAATTTTATACACTAATTGTAGTCTCACCAATTCATTTTTAATGACCGGTCATTTTTGACCGGGAACACCACAGGTGTACAAAAGTTAAATAAAACACCCAAAATGTAATGAAAAACATCAAAATGTATTTTGTGTGTACAGATACACTGTGTGGACAAAGTCATGGAACCTTATGACAATTAGATTAAATTAACGGGAAAAAAATTCAGAGAGAACTTTCTGTCGGTGCGGGTCTCCTTCAAAGGGCGGGCCGGGGCCCCGGTAGGTGTGTGTGGTGTATGTGCTGAAACTGTTCTTTGCTCCTCCACAGGTACGCTATCTGAAGATCATTGAGAAAAGTGGCTATGAGGCCTTACCCTGGGTACGCTATATAACGCAGAGTGGAGGTGAGACACACACACACCATTCGGCCCGGCAGTGAACCCAGCTATCATATCTATTACCTCTCTCCTGAAGCTGGGGCAAGGGGGATTTGAATGATGCCTTACTGCCATTAGGTTCTCTGCGACACTGCTCTGCATGCCAAGGTGGCGATCACCTTTTCATTGTGATCAGCAGAGGTAGGGAGAGAACGAGAGAGAGTGAAAGGAAGGGAAAGAGGTAGAGAAATAGTGAGAGAGAGAGCAGTGTTGACTTATTGATAAGGGGGGGGGGGGGGGTGAAAAGTGAAAGACTAAAGTTATTGTAAAGCCATAATAACTACTACCCTGACCCCAACGTGTCACCCAGAGCCCCAATGCTAATTTGAATGTTAATGTGACGCCACAGTACAGGGATAATGTGATGATGGTTAGAAGAGTGTTAATGTATTGCTGTTACGTCTTCTCTTCTTGGCAGATTATCAACTCCGGACAAACTAAGGGCGAGCCTGCTGCTAGACGAATAGATCGTCACTCTCTCCCTCTCTCTGGGAGTGAGGGACAACAGAGGACAAGGAAAGGGGAACAACTTTCACCACTGTCAATTCTCAAAGGACCAAGTAGTCATCTTGCAGACATGAGGACCTTCAAGACTCAATTTCCCTTCAGAACTCGACTGTTGTCACCTTCGACCTTTGTTGTGTTACATAATCTGGAGAAACATCTTTTTATCTCTTTAGAATAATGAACCTAGTGGTTTTCTTATTGGTCACATTGTAAACATTTGTATAGTTGTATTTTCTTCTTAAAGCTGGAAGAATTCAGGACATTTATGATCTCTGAAGTGTGAATGTTGAAACCTGTGTACAGCACTGATATAAAATGATATCTGGTTGGTGTGGATGCTAGCAGTTCATGTTATCTTGGGGCCAGCTGTAAGCATATAATCCCCACTGTGTCCAATGAGATGAACACTAAGATAATGAATAGGCCTGCATAATATCAGCAGCTGTGTATTACCATATTGTCGTCACAGTTCCTAGACATGTGCTTGTACTCAGCTGACAACTACGAGGAAAAGACTGAAGGAATTCTCTGTGTGCAAATTACAATTATGTAGTGTTTCTAACAGTCTTGTGATACAGACACATTTATCGCCTTGAGAAAAAGCCATGATCAAAATAAGTAAACCAATAATACAGGTGGTCCGAAATGAAGAGAATGTTGTTTAGATAGGAAACAAAGTGGACATATCTATGTCAATGTGTCCCCACCAAACATACACCCAACTTTTCCAAAGCAGCTATTGGTTGGTATGGTTACAGAAGTCTGTTGTGCGTGCAATGCACCAGCCCTCATATCAGTTCTGGTTCTCTCTCTGCCAGGGGAATAGCTCTGGTTCTCTCTCTGCCAGGGGAATAGCTCTGGTTCTCTCGCTGCCAGGGGAATAGCTCTGGTTCTCTCGCTGCCAGGGGAATAGCTCTGGTTCTCTCGCTGCCAGGGGAATAGCTCTGGTTCTCTCTCTGCCAGGGGAATAGCTCTGGTTCTCTTTCTGCCAGGGGAATAGCTCTGGTTCTCTCTCTGCCAGGGGAATAGCTCTAGTTCTCTCTCTGCCAGGGGAATAGCTCTGGTTCTCTCTGCCAGGGGAATAGCTCTGGTTCTCTCTCTGCCAGGGGAATAGCTCTGGTTCTCTCTCTGCTAGGGGAATAGCTCTGGTTCTCTCTCTGCCAGGGGAATAGCTCTGGTTCTCTCTGCCAGGGGAATATCTCTAGTTCTCTCTCTGCCAGGGGAATAGCTCTGGTTCTCTCTCTGCCAGGGGAATAGCTCTGGTTCTCTCTCTGCCAGGGGAATAGCTCTGGTTCTCTCTCTGCCAGGGGAATAGCTCTGGTTCTCTCTCTGCCAGGGGAATAGCTCTGGTTTGCTGTGTGTAGGCCTACTGTATGAAATCCAGACCTGGTTTCAAATACATGTTTATTTGAGTATTTGTTATTTAAATACACATTTTCTGTATATTTGAGTATTTTCAAATGTGGTGAATCAAAACTTTTTTTCAAAATACTATTTTCAAATACCTGGGATAGATGCATGGGAGTATATTTGAGACAGTCTATTTGAATATTTTAAAATACTTTCCAAGTGTATTTCCAAATATATTCAACTACTTGTTTTTTCAAATAAAACATATCTAAATACTTAATACTAAATAGTATGTGAACCCAGGTCTGATAATCTCATATTAAACCATCCATGTAAAATGGTTGATTATGAGGAACAGGACAAATATGACTACACTCTGCCATATATTCTCTCCAGTGCGGTTTTTAATGATTGAAAAACACAATCTATTAATATCTTATTTATTAACCTCTGTATGTCAATGGGGGACAAAGGGATCTAGATAGAAGTAAATAACTTTGTACCTTACTATCTTCACTGGTTATTTCCATCTCTATCAGTGAGATGTTATCAAATGAAAGTCAGGGAACTGGACCTGAGGGCTCTCTCTTTCTCAATTCAATTCAATAGACTTTATTGACATGGCAAGATTAATGATTTACATTGCCAAAGTATACATATAGCAAAAATGGTGGGACCAACAGCAATAATAATAGTAGTAGTGGAAATGGGATTACCATTAACAGCAACTACAACAACAATATTAATGAGAATAACAATACATTAAAACAATGGTAGTAGACCAGTCTCAACATGACTGAGAAGCCACATGACATGGTATGAAAGCCAAAACAAAACTAAATTGGAAATATTATTGACATTACACTTTTCACAGGTTGTGGCAGGAGGACACATATTTAGCTGCCAAAACTGCACCTTTTGGCTTTTCACCCAATAAATATTTTTTATTTTTCCTTCATCTTTTAGAGTTTCAAATTCTTTCTACTGAATGATAATTTTGGGAAAGAAAAATTATCTTTAGTTCTGAGTATTTGTCACAGTGTAATAGGAAATGCACCTCTGTCTCTACCTCTCCTCTGGAGCAGAGTGAGCACAGCCTGTCCTCTCTGGGCAGCCAGGTTTGTCTGTGACGACCGGTCTCTATAGCCAGACTGTGATCACTGAGTCTGTACCTAGTGAGTGTTTTCCTCAGTTTTCTATCAGTCACAGTGTTCAGAAAGTCTGCCACCATGTACTGTCTGTTTAGAGCCAAATAGCATTGAAGTTTACTTAGATTTTTTTGTGGTGTCTTTCCAATAGGTGATACATTTTTTATTTTTGCTTTGTGATGATTTGGTTGGGCCAGATTTTCTGAGTGATGTCTTCAGGCTCTATGGGGTTGGTTTGGGTTTGTGAACTGAGCCTCAGAACCAGCTGGCTGAGGGGACTCTTCTCTTTTTTCATCTCTTGACATTGTAGCTGTGTGATGGAATAGTTGTAAAATTTGATGGCTCTTTATCTATTCGAGCAAGGAGTTTTTTTTTGCCCAATTCTGATCTACATGCGTTATTTGAAGGTTTTCTTTGCACTTGTAATACATTCTTGCAAAACTCAGCATGCAGTATTTGGATTGGATGTTTGTCCCATTTAGTAAATTCATTATTAGACAGCGGACCCCATACTTCGCTGCCATATAGAGCAATTGGTTCTATAACTGATTGGAACATTTTGAGCCAGATTCTAATTGGAATTTCAATTTTAATGTTTCTTTCAATGGCATAGGATGCTCTTCTTGCTTTGTCTCTCAGCTCATTCACAGCCATGTGAAAGCTACCTGTGTTGCTGATATTTAGTTCTAGATACGTGTAGTTTTTGGTGTGTTCTAATAGAACTGTGTCCAAATAGGATTTATATTTGTCATCCTGATTTCCAGATCTTTTTTGGAATATCATTATATTAGTTATTTTTTAGATTAACGTTCAGAGCCCAGGTCCGACAGAACCTGTGCATATGATCTAGATGCTGCTGTAACCCCTCCCTAGTGGGAGACAGTAGCACCAGGTCATCTGCGTACAGCAGACCCTCCTTAGTGGGAGACAGTAGCACCAGGTCATCTGCGTACAGCAGACCCTCCTTAGTGGGAGACAGCAGCACCAGGTCATCTACGTACAGTAGACACTTGATTTCAGTGTTGTAGAGGGTGAGACCAGGTGCTGCCGATTCTTCTAATGTTTTTGCCAATTCATTAATGTAGATGTTAAATAGTGTTGGACTTATTGGGCAGCCCTGTTTCACTCCAAGTCCCTGAGAGAAGAAGTCTGTTTGCTTGTTGCCAATTTTAACCGCACATTTGTTTTTAGTGTACATTGATTTAATAACATCATGTTCTCCCTCCAATACCACTTTCTATTAGTTTATAAAAAATGACCTTCCTGCCAAACTGAATCAAATGCTTTCTTGAAGTCTACAAAACACAAGTATATTTTGCCTTTGTTTTGGTTTACTTGTTTGTCTATTAGTGTGGAGGGTGTAAATGTGGTCTGCTGTACATTTGTACGAAATGATGTCTGCTATTTATGATACTGCAGAAAATTTCCCCCAAGTTGCTGTTAATGCAAATTTCTCTGTAATTATTTGGGTCAAATTTGTCTCCATTTTTATAGATTGGTGTGATCTTGGTTCCAAATATTGGGGAAAATATTTGTAGTGAGGATAATGTTGAAGAGTTTGAGTATAGCAATTTGAATTTGTGGTCTGTATATTTGATAATTTCATTTAAAGTACCATCAGCTCCACGGGCCTTTTTGGGTTGGAGAGTGCATAGTTTTCCCCAAAAAATGTCTTCTGTAATTGGGGTATCCACAGGATTCTGATAGTCTGACTGCTGATTCAAGGATTTGTAATTTTTCTTGTATATATTGTTGTTCTGGGCAAAGTGATTTCTCCACATATCCCCATTTTGGATAGCCAATTCCTCATGATGAGGTTTGTTTAATTTATTCCAATTCTCCCAGAAGTGGTTTGATTCTATGGATTCCTCAATTACATCCAGCTGGTTTATAATGTGCTGTTCCTTTTTTGTTCTTGGGGTGTGTTTGTATTGCTTCACTGTTTCCCCATATTGACGGAGAATATTTTTGTTGTCTGGTTCCCTTTTTTTATAACTTTCTGAGATTTCTCCAATCATTATCAACCCATTTTCATGATCTATTCTTTTTGGTTTGCTCTTATGCTTCATTAGATTAGCCATTTTGGCTACTAATTGCTTTTTGGTAGATTTCTGTACTGTTTGCACTTCATCTATAGGCCTGTTTTGTACCATGTAATTTATTGGGCCGTGATGCTTCATGGTTGGGTTTCGCTCTTCTCAGATACACTGTGATTTTAATGTGGTCTGAGAGATGTGTTAGTGGGCTGACTGTGAAGGCTCTGAGAGACTCTGGGTTTAGGTCGGTGAGGAAGTAGTCTACAGTACTGCTGCCAAGGGATGAGCTGTAGGTGTACCTACTGAAAGAGTCCCCTCTTAGCCTACCATTGACTATGTACAGACACAGTGATCGACAGAGCTTCAGGAGCTGTACTCCATTTTTGTTTTTCACTTTGTCATAGTTGTTTCTGTGGGGGTATGTGGGGAGGGAAAGGTTGTTGCTTCCTGGTAGGTGTTTGTCCCCATGACTGTTAATAGTGTCTTGTTCTTCTGCTGTTCTAGCATTCAGGTCTCCACAGACCAGTACGTTGCCTTGGGCCTGAACGTGACTAATCTCCCCCTCTAGAATGGAGAAACTCTCTTCATTGAAGTAAGGTGACTCTGAGGGGAAAATATGAGACACAGAGGAAGACGTTTTTATCTGTTAAGATAGCCTCTTTGTTGATTTTTAACCAGATAAGAATTCTCCTGTTTTGATCAATTCAATTGAATTAGTTAGTTCAGATTTATACCATATTAGCATTCCCCCTGAGTCACTGCACTGTGATTCCTTTTAAGTTGGTGGATGGTACAATTATCTCCCTATAACCTAGTGGACAGCCAGTGGAAACATCACCTCTGCACCATTTTCCTGTAGTACTAGAATATCAACATCATCAATTTCTTTCAGGAAATCTGGCTTTCTGCTCTTTAGCCCAAAAGCAGAGGAATTCAAGCCTTGTAAATTCCAACATGCAATGTAAAAAGATTTCATAACTGTTTTTTCTTTCCCTTCAAAATGATTTACACTCACAATCCAACAAGAACTATTAAAATAGGATTTTTCAATTAACGTAAACTCTTATTATGCAAATATTATTTGTTTATCATTTAAGATAGCATTTGTGTCATGCGACTTGCGTGGATGTAGTGTGAGGATGGTGGAGTTCTTGTGCTCATCTTACCATGACCCTCGGCCAATCACGTGAGCATAAAATACTCAGCATTTGTTTAATGTCACTCATTTGATTGGTGGAGGCTGGGCCAGTTGCTCCTCTCACTGACTGTGCATAGCTCTGTCTGCAGGGTTTTGGCTCCTCCAGGTGTGGGTCTGCGGTGGGGGGTGGTAGGCCTCGTCTGGGTGGGTCTGTGCTGCGCTGGCTGTGGTGGGCATTGAGGTTGGTGGTGCTGTGGCCGTGGCTGGGGGGTCCAGAGTTCTGGTCCGGGGTGTTATCTCGGTGGGATGGAGATTGCTCCGCTGTTCCTGGTTTGAGAGATTGGGTTGCGGTTTAAAGCAACGTCCTTGAGTCTTGGCAAGGATGGGGACTATCTCCCTGTACAGGTGAACATGGTCATAGAGACAGTCCAGATGGAGGGTGGGATGGTGGGCCAGGTGTACATTGGGTCGCAAGGCACAGTCCTGGGAGAGGCTGGCGTTTATTCTTTGGATTGTGGCAGGGTGGAAGTCCTTCCTCTGTAGAAGGGTTGACACTATGATTCTTGAGTTGGGGAAGATTGCGGAGGCCTTCTCAATCACTCCGAGTAGTGAAGTCGCCACCCTCTTCTGCTGAGCATGCAGGTCGTTGCTTCCGGTGTGTATGATTATGTGGCTTGGCGACCCGAGCTGGGCCTTATCAAGCAGCTCCATGGCACTGTGTTGTTGGCACCACATCTTTCTCGTTTTGTGTCTAGGGAAAAGTTTATTCTCCTGAACAAACTTCCCATTTGAGTCCATCAACAGGACCATGTCAGCCAGTGTTTCTTCTGGACTGGAGGGGGTAGAGTGGGGGCTGGTGGGTGTTGGAGCTGGTGTGTGGCTGGTCGGTGCCGGTGCTGCTGTCAGTGGGAGGCTGTTCTGTGGGCTGGGGTGAGGTGTGCAGCAGGCAGGGCTGGGGAGGCCTGGCTGGTTGAGGTGGGCTCATCTGCTGTGTGAGGCCAGGTCATAGAGTGGTGATCTAGCTGCTCCTGCAGTCTGTCCTCTGTTCTCTTTCTCTCCTGCAGCCTGTCCTCTGTCCTCTTTCTCTCCTGCAGCCTGTCCTCTGTTCTCCTTCTCTCCTGCAGCTCCTCTCTTAGTGTGGTCAGATTGTACTGCTCTGCCTGTCTTTTTGGAGCTCTCTCACCTCCTTTGTAGATCAGCCAGCTCTCTTGAGTCTGTCTCTCTCTTGCTGAACCTCTTTCAGCTGTCCTGCAAGGCTGCTGTCCTGCTCTGTTAACACCTTGGTTAGGAGCTATTCTAAGGTGTGGATGTCTGGTTGCTGTTTGCTCACGCTCTCCCTGAGCAGGACCACCTCGCCCTCCAGTTTGGTGAACTCATCCCTCATGGCAGCCATGGTGGTGAGGAGGGCCTGAGCCTGCTCTGCACTGAGGGGGTCGCTCTCCTCCTTGGGCGTGTCCTCCACTATGGTGGGAAGAGAGGTGCTGGATGTGCCTTTTTGGGTGGGGAGAGTGGGGGTGATGGTGTGGCTGGTGGAGTTTCTCTCTCCTTGATGGTCTGAAAGTCTGTTTCAAACAGCCTAAGGTTACTTTGCACCATGACAGTCCCAGTCTTGTAGAGGTTAATTGTTATCATGGCGCTGTCAGGGTCGTCTTTCTATTTGACTTTCAGCTTCCACCCATTACAGATTCTTTCTTTCTTTATGGATGGGTAGTGAGAGCAGACTGCTGAGCGCCATGCATTTGGTTGGTCAGGGAGAAAGATGAGATTACTCACATTACCGTTTTTGTAGAGATCTGCGAAAAGGGTTTCTGGCCTCCCCTTTAGTAGTTTTTGTTTAAAAGCTTTCCTCCTTGTCATTTTTGGCCTCTGGAGGGTAGAGAATGGACTCAGCGCTGAGGGGGAGTGGAAACATGGTGCCTGTGGGCTCTGCTACTACTGCTGCTCTGTTTTGCTGCACCGTTGCCTTGGCAACCGGTTTTGTTTGTCTGCTGCTGTTGCTAGCTAGCTCTAATTTAGCTCAGAAACCGGCAAAAAAAGTGAAAAATCTTCACACCGAAAAAACAGAAGATGTTTAAAGTTAGAGTCCGTGCTCCTTTTTGGTTTACTCACTCAGTTTGGTCGTTTGATGTAGTTGTATTAACTCCCCTTGCTAGGTTTGTTCTGGCTAGCTTGTTAGCCTGCTGGCTACGTTTTTGTGGTGTAGCTAGCTAGCAAGTCAAGACTTCTTAATTTGAGGCGCAAAGTGACTTTTTTCTATTCTGATTGAATAGAGTTGTTGTTCGTCACGTCTTGTCTTTAATTATTTTTTAGATTTGAGTGTTTCTCATTCTAAAAACTGAAATAAATCAGGAGCTCACGTTGAACATGTCTGTAGCTCTTTCTCTCTCTCTCACTGTCTGGCTTCTCTCTCATCACTGTTTGTGGCTGTCGTCTCTCTATCATACGTACACAAACATACCTGGCACCACCTAGAAGGCATGTCCTGCATAGCAGTGCACAGCAGAGACCAAGAACAGTCCCTTGTCAATTAGGGATTGCACGCTGTACTGGCTCATTGCACAGTCACTGCCGATGCTGTGTGTGTGTGTGTGAGAGAGAGAGGGTGGTAAGGGTGAGCCGTACTGGGCGATGCCAGCCCTTTTACGATCCACAGCCTGTCCATTGTCCCAGTGCCCAACCATCAGTACAACAACAATGGCCGCCTCAGTGACCCCTATTGTCTCTGAGCAACAGGCCGCTCACATGCACTGCCTGATAAGGAGGTGCGAGGGCCAGACACACACACACAAACACACAGCAACTTAAATCCAAGAACAGCATCCAAGCACATAGACGCTTTGTTTAATGAAACCACATTGTACCCTTTAACCATGGCAACAATGCAGGACGTTCTCCTCAGATTCTTGGTAAGCGTTGCAAAGTGAGTGATGACACAGCTTGCTTATGGAGGCCTTTGACCACCCAACACTGCTGTAAACCTGTGACATGAAAAGGTGACAAAATGTGTCATTGATCACTTTGATTAAGTTTGGAGATGCTGGGTACATTATTCTATGATATGATTATTCCTTACAGCAGCTTTTTCACCTGCTGCTTTGTAGTGGATGATATTATTATTATTACATTGGACACATTATGAATCATTATTTCTGCACTGTGTTCAGTGTCCGGTGTCTGTGCAGTCACTGGTATTCTCTTCATTCCACATCATAGAATGGTGCTCTGCTGGGCTCATAAAATGGTCCATGCTTGAACCATAAAAATAGAATGTGTTGACACAGCTCTGTATTCCTCATGCTATTTCATGATCCTGCAAAAGTCCATTGCTGTGGTAATCAACAACTCATTGAACATATAGTGGCTTTCCAAGAAGGCCATTGTGCTAAAATGCCATTTTCAAAAGTGATGTCCATTGGTCCCTCCCTGACAGCAAGGTGGATGTGGCCCACATTCAGAACAAACGTGGCCCAGAAACTACAAGGCCACATACCTCAAACCAGAGCTGGCCAATAAGCTCCAACCCTCCCCCAGTGCGCATCTCCCACAGATCAGATCTGGGCCATATGAGTGTCGCAGTCATCTCCTGTCTGGGCTACCTGTCCCATCCCATGTCTCTGGTGGTCAGGTCAGATGAGGTTAGCCAGGCTAGAGGTGGTCTCCCTCCTAGCCTGGTCCATGTGTCGTCCAGAGATAGTGAACAGCCCCACAGCCCTGTCCCTAAACCTCTGGCCCGGCCTGGTCCTCTCCAGCAGCATCACCACCCCTGTGTACACCCCTACCCCCACTACCGCTGCCCCCCCTCCAGCTAACAACACCACCCCAGAAATGTACATATCGTTCAGGGCCACGCCCGGCTGGGGCATGTGGTGCTCCAAAGCCAGCTTCAGCAGCACAGCCCCACAGACCACCAGACACAGCCCCGTAATAAGCACCACTAACAGATCCGACAGCCCTCCGCTCTTAAGGATATCGATCCGCCTGCGACTCCGCACACAGTTCATGTCCTGCACGGCCGAGCTCATGAGCTGTTTGAGGAGGACGGCCAGGGCTAAGAGACACAGGGCCATGCCCGCTCCCATGCGCCAGTCACTGGAGAAACTGGTGGTGGTGGAGAGGAGGAGCACGCCACCCAGGCCGCAGCCCAGGATGAGGAGGACCGCCACACAGTAGCACAGCAGAGACTTGGCTGGGTCCCGGAACCACCACAGCTCCACCTGTTCATCCAGAACACTGCGCTGGATCTGAGCAGGGTCGGGACCGGCCAGCTGGCCACCCCGTGACGGAGGGAAGTCCTCCAGCTCTGGCATCCTGATCCTCCCAGCCTGACAGACACGCTCACCAGAGAACTCTACCAGGACACAAGCTATATCACTGGAACTCTCAGTGGAACACTGTTCTTTCTCTCTGGAAACCTTGAGTGGATCTCAATAGAGTCCTCAGTGCATCACAGCAGATGGATTACTGGACACCTCACCGGATCACAGTTCCTTCTCACTTGATTACAGGTCCTCTTGGTGGATCACAGGGCCCATCAGGTAGTCCACTGCACTCTGAGAGGATGTCCTGTCACTGAACCCTCAGAGCTCAGGGACCAAATGCAGCCGGATGGATACCTGGGGAGAGGAGAGACAAGGGACATTAGAGCCACCTGCTGACACGCACGCACGCACACACAGACACATGTACACATGTATACACAGACACACACAGACACGTTGCTGAATATGCCATCTTTAAAGCAGGGCTCTAAACATGAAAGATCCTGCCATATAACAGAGGTATCCTGCAGAGAGAGGCGTTTGAACTGACTCAAAACATAATGCTGAAAATGCAACCTGAAAACCTCTCTCCCTTCTTAGACGTGTGTGTGTGACAGAGACAAATAAAGTGAAATAGAAGTGTGTTTCTATGTTTGAGTGTGTGTTTATTAGATTAGCAGCTGATAGTGGCCTAGCATCTTTCTGGTGTACTCCTGTATGTAGATCAGCACCCCGTAGGCTAGTTTAGCCACCTCCTCGTAGGCTAGTTTAGCCACCTCCTCGTAGGCTAGTTTGGCCACCTCCTCGTAGGCTAGTTTGGCCACCTCCTCGTAGGCTAGTTTGGCCACCTCCTCGTAGGCTAGTTTGGCCACCTCCTCGTAGGCTAGTTTGGCCACCTCCTCGTAGGCTAGTTTGGCCACCTCCTCGTAGGCTAATTTGGCCACCTCCTCGTAGGCTAATTTGGCCACCTCCTCGTAGGCTAATTTGGCCAACTCCTCGTAGGCTAGTTTGGCCAACTCCTCGTAGGCTAGTTTAGCCACGTCCTCGTAGGCTAGTTTGGCCACCTCCTCGTAGGCTAGTTTGGCCACCTCCTCGTAGGCTAGTTTGGCCACCTCCTCGTAGGCTAGTTTGGCCACCGCGTAGGCTAGTTTGGCCACCGCGTAGGCTAGTTTGGCCACCTCGTAGGTTAGTTTAGTAGCCAACTCCTCGTAGGCTAGTTTAGCCAACTCCTCGTAGGCTAGTTTGGCCACCTCGTAGGTTAGTTTAGTAGCCAACTCCTCGTAGGCTAGTTTAGCCACCTCCTTGTGGGCTAGTTTAGCCAACTCCTCGTAGGCTAGTTTAGCCACCTCCTTGTGGGCTAGTTTAGCCACCTCCTTGTGGGCTAGTTTAGCCAACTCCTCGTAGGCTAGTTTAGCCACCTCCTTGTGGGCTAGTTTAGCCAACTCCTCGTAGGCTAGTTTAGCCACCTCCTTGTGGGCTAGTTTAGCCACCTCCTCGTGGGCTAGTTTAGCCACCTCCTTGTGGGCTAGTTTAGCCACCTCCTCGTAGGCTAGTTTAGCCACCTCCTTGTGGGCTAGTTTAGCCAACTCCTCGTAGGCTAGTTTAGCCACCTCCTTGTGGGCTAGTTTAGCCAACTCCTCGTAGGCTAGTTTAGCCAACTCCTCGTAGGCTAGTTTAGCCAACTCCTCGTAGGCTAGTTTAGCCACCTCCTCGTGGGCTAGTTTAGCCAACTCCTCGTAGGCTAGTTTAGCCACCTCCTTGTGGGCTAGTTTAGCCAACTCCTCGTAGGCTAGTTTAGCCACCTCCTTGTGGGCTAGTTTAGCCAACTCCTCGTAGGCTAGTTTAGCCGCCCAGCTCTCGTCCTGTGTTGTGTGCCACCTCCTGTTCATTCCCCTGCGAGGTGATATTTACATTTACATTTAAGTCATTTAGCAGACGCTCTTATCCAGAGCGACTTACAAATTGGTCCTACGAGGAGGTGGCTAAACTAGCCTACGATATTTCTAAGATGGCATCGCAACGCTGACTACAGCCCCTCTCACAACAGGGCTCAAGTATGACTCCTTTTATCAATGGGCTGTCCCTGTAGTCCCAGCGACTCTCAAGGTCAGGGCACAGACAGCTTGTCTTTAAAAGTCTGACAGCCCCTTTACTAATCAAAGTCAATAGCGCGAGCCGAGGCACTGAGCGAGGCGAGCACAGAGCACCAGCAGCTCTCTGACAGGAATTACAACTGTCCTCTAACAGACCTGGTCTAGTCTGCTGACACAAACAGAACACTACTAGTGTGTCTGAGCCTCCAAGCAGCAGGTTGAGCTGAGTCCTCATCAACACACAGGGGTCATCACACTGAGATATGACACACAGTACAGCTGAGTCATAAGGTGTTCACATTAGGTGTGAAGTGAAGGGATACTAAATAACAGAGTGCATTGTGTATATTGGACTCCCGCCGTTTCAGTTCATAATTATGAGGTGGATGTGTATACGAGGTGTACAGTGTGTGTATGTGGGGGGTACAGTGTTTGTGTTGTTGAGTCACTAATTAAATCCCAGCAGGTTTGCACCTGATGCCACTGACGGTATAACAGGAATAGAAGGCAGTAATTGAGGTGACATATGAGCTGGATGAAAACAATAGAAACACACACATATATAATTGGCTTTTCTCTCTTATACCAAAACACACATTCTTTTCTCTCTCTCTCACACACACACACACACACACATACACACACGTGCTGAGCGATTAACAAAAACATTTTCTGATTATTAAACAACTATTTGATTGACGTTGGTTCAATTACTTGAATTCCCCAACGTAATCCAAACCGAGTCCATTTAGTTTGGTTTTCTTGTGAGCTCAGCGTGCCATTTCTCTAGTGAGAAATCCTATCAAGCACGAGAGACATCAAATCAAGAACGAACTCTGAGATGCTGTAGGGAGTTTTCAATAGGCAAATATTCAACCTAGTTCAGCGCAGAAAACGTGGTAATTACCTACCGGAGTTGGGGAAGCTACTCTGAAAATATAGTTTGCCAAGCTACCAATTACCTCACACTGAAAGACATTAAGCTACCCTTAAGAAAAATATAGTTCACTTAAGAGTTACTTTGAAAAAGCAGTTCACTACATCCAAACTACACTACATGGCTAAAAGTATGTGGCCACCCCTTCAAATTAGTGGATTCGGCTATTTCAGCCCCACCCGTTGCTGACACGTGTATAAAATCGAGCAAACAGCCATGCTATCTCCATAGACAAACATTGGCAGTAGAATCGCCTCACTGAAGAGCTTAGTGACTTTCAACGTGTCACCGTCATAGGATGCCACCTTTCCAACAAGTCAGTTCGTCAAATTTCTGCCCTGCTAGAGCTGTCCCTGTCAATGCTGTAAGTGCTGTTATTGTGAAGTGGAAACTTCTAGGAGCAACAACAGCTCAGGAGAGAAGTGGTAGACCACACAAGCTCACAGAACAAGACCGGCGGGTGCTGAAGCGAGCAGCGTGTAAAAATAATTTCTCACTACCGAGTTCCAAACTGCCTCCAGAAACAATGTCAGCACAATAACTTTTAGTCGGAAGCTTCATAAAATGGATTTCCATGGCCGAGCAGCCACATACAAGCCTAAGATCACCATGCGCAATGGCCTGCACAGAGCTCTGATCTCAACCCCATCGAATGCCTTTGGGATGAATTGGAACACTGACTGCGAGCCAGGCCTAATCGCCCAACATCAGTGCCCGACCTCACTAACGCTCTCATGCTGAATAGAAGCAAGTCCCCACAGCAATGTTCCAACATCTAGTGGAAAGCCTACAGAGAAGAGTGGAGGCTGTGATAGCAGCAATGTTCCAACATCTAGTGGAAAGCCTACAGAGAAGAGTGGAGGCTGTTATAGCAGCAAAGGGGGACCAACTCCATATTAGTGTCCCTAATTTTGGAATGAGACATTCAACGAGTACTTTTGATCATGTAGTATATAGCATAGTATCATGTAGATATATAGTATCATG